>NC_091334.1:5295232-5315232 GCF_038502225.1 Cherax quadricarinatus | reverse complement strand
TGATGAACTTATTCCACCTCTTAATCGACAGGATGGCACCACCTCTACTAGTAGTTAGGAGAAAGCTGACCTCTTTGCTGAACACTTTGCTGCCAAGATGCAAGTTCCTGATCCAGCAAGGGACCCTCCTTGGCTAGTTGCAAGAACTGTGTCAAAACTGTCAGTGGTGACAATAAGGAGGAATTGCATCGTCTTCTTAAATCACTGATCCAAGAAAAGGCTGTCAGCCCAGACAAGTTGAGCCCAAGATTGCTGAGTACATGTTCAGAACAGCTAGCAGGATCTCTAACTCGCATCTATCAACACTGCCTAGCACTGAGTAAATGGCCTTCTCTGTGGAATGAGGCAAAATGTAATCCCTGTTTACAAAGGCAGAGCAGACGGAAATCAGCAACTACAGACCAGTGTCACTCCTGTCAATCACTGGCAAGATTCTTGAGACAATAATCTCACGGCAGATGACAGATTTTCAACAACCACTCACTTTTTTGTGACCGTCAATATGGCTTCAGGAAAGATTACTCTGCTGCTGATATGTTGTTAAACTTCTCCACTAAGTGGCACCAGTCACTGGATGAACCCAAAGTCAGCTGTGTGGTAGCACTGGACATTGCTGGTGCTTTCGACAGAGTATGGTGCCAGGGACTCTTGGCTAAACTGCAAGCTCTGGGAATTGCAGGCTCTACACTATGTCTCCTCAGTGATTACCTTCATGGTAGATCTCTAAGGGTAGTTATCACTGGGACAGAATCAGCAAGACATCCTACTGAGGCAAGTGTTCCATAGGGAAGTGCGCTTGAGCCATTGTTATGGAATGTCTACTTCAACGACCTCTTCCATCTCATCCCAGAATCCCATGCAAATGACTGTACTCTGACATTTACTTATCCAAGACAGGAAGTGGCAGCTGCTCTACGCTACATCGATCACCAATCAATCGTCAATCACCAGCCTGGGGTAAACGATGGCAGGTAACATTTGCTTCTGAGAAAACACAAATGATGATGGTCTCCAGACACAATGATGGTAATACTGGAGCAATGGTAAGTATGAATAGAAGAGTGTTGGTACCTTCGGATGAAGTGAATATCAATGGGGTGAAATTCGACTCAAAACTGACCATGAAGAACCACGCTGTAAACCTGGCAAACAAGGTATCCAGGAAGCTTACAGCACTTCGACGTAATTCGCATATGCTCGACAGTAGAGGTTTCAAGATTCTGTATGAGACACAAGCATGCTCACACCTTGAGTATACTCCACTTTCTTGGACTGCCTGCCCTTCATCTTATCTGCGACGTCTCATCTCTCGCCTGGACCCATCCTAGATAGATCTGTCATTTCAGCAGAGCCTTCAACTTCGCTACACTCCGAGGACAGCGAGAAGTGAGCTTCTACATAACAAGACGGGCAACCAACAGCAGCTTCTCTCTGACTGTACCCTTCTCCAGAACATCACTACATCTGAGATCATTTATTCCCAGGATGATTCGTACAACATAATAACAAAATAAAATCAATGATATTAAGTCAGTTGGTGGCTCCAAATTCATCTTGTTCCATACATGTATGTCTCATAAAATTAAAAGGCTTTTAAATGAGATGATGTAGGTAACAGCTCTTAGCTTGTATATATAGTTAGGAACCCTTACCCTAACCTTGTTAAAACCTGTTTAAAGAAAGAGAGAGAGAGAGAGAGAGAGAGAGAGAGAGAGAGAGAGAGAGAGAGAGAGAGAGAGTGGTAGTTTGCCCAACAGATAAACTCTGTGTAGACTAGAGGGTCAATGTTATTGTCTGTCCTATATAGTCACCCTTTCCCTGGCTCTCTCTATGTCTCTCTCTCTCTCTCTCTGTCCGTCTGTTTGTCTGTCTGTCTGTCTGTCTGTCTCTGTCTGTCTCTCTCTCTCTCTCCCTCTCTCCATAAAAGGAGAGCAGTGGAGAGTCTTGGTACCTTCACACTGATTGAATTACCTTTCCCAGTCTGTTAATGTTCCTCTGCTTTCTTCCACTGCAGATATTTTGCACCGTCTTACGAGCCGCTACAAATTATTATTGTTATTATTATTATTATTATTATTATTATTATTATTATTATTATTATTATTTTAATTAATATTAATATTATTAAGAAAGTTGCAAGGAAGGGTAGAGAATCCCTGTTAATCATCATTTAACTTAAGGTTGTGACTCTGTCAGGTGGTGCCAGAGCAGTGCCAGTGTTGCCAGGTGGTGCCAGAGTAGTGTTTGTGTTGCCAGGTGGTGCCACACTAGTGCCAGTGTTGCCAGATGGTGTCAAAGTAGTGCCTGTGTTGCTAGGTAGTGCCACATTAGTGCCAGTGTTGCCAGATGGTGTCACAGTAGCGCCTGTGTTGCCAGGTGGTGCTACACTAGTGCCTGTGCTGCCAGATGGTGCCAGAGTAGTGCCTGTGTTGCCAGATGGTGCCAGAGTAGTGCCTGTGTTGCCAAGTGGTGCCATACTAGTGCCAGTGTTGCCAAATGGTGCCACACTAGTGCCAGTGTTGCCAGGTGGTGCCACACTAGTGCCTGTGTTGCCAGGCGGTACCACACTAGTGCCAGTGTTGCCAGAGAAGTGCATGTGTTGCCAGCTGGTGCCACACTAGTGCCAGTGTTGTCAGATGATGCCAGAGAAGTGCCTGTGTTGCCAGGTGGCGTCACTCTAGTGCCAGTGTTGCCAAATGGTGCCAGAGTAGTGCATGTGTTGCCAGGTGGTGTTACACTAGTGCCTGTGTTGCCAGATGGGGCCAGAGTAGTGCCTGTGTTGCCAGGTGGTGCCACACTAGTGCCAGTGTTGCCAGATGGTGCCAGAGAAGTGCCTGTGTTGCTAGGTGGTGCCACTCTAGTGCCGTTGCCAGGTGGTGCCACACTAGTGCTAGTTTTACCAGATGGTACCAGAGTAGTGCCTTTGTTGCCAGGTGGTGCCATACTAGTGCCTGTGTTGCTAGGTGGTGCCACACTAGTGCTGTGTTGCCAGGTGGTGCCTCACCAATACCTATGTTGCCAGGTGGTGCCATACTAGTGCCAGTGTTGCCAGATGGTCCCAGAGTAGTGTCTGTGTTGCCAGGTGGTGCCACACTTGTGCCAGTGTTGCCAGATGATGCCAGAGAAGTGCCAATGTTTCCAGCTGGTGCCATACTAATGCCTGTGTTTCCTGGTGGTTCCGTAATAGTGCCAGTGTTTCCAGGTGGTGCCACACTAGTGTCAGTGTTGCCAGGTGGTGCCACAGTAGTGCCAGTGTTGCCGTATCGTGCCACAGTAGTGCCTACCTTGCCAGATGGTGCCACACTAATGCCTGTCTTGCCAGGTAATGCCACAGTAGTGCCTACCCTGGCAGGTGGCAAGGTGACCTGACAGCTTCTAGCAGTTGCCACGTCAAGAAGATGAATAGCGTCTTATAAGACGTATTAAGACGTTCTGCATAAACGTATCATTTTACAAGAACAGTAGAGAACGTTGACACAGACAGCCACCTGTCTACCCCAGGGGGAAGTTAACATGAGTTAACATTTGTGGGGTAAATAACCCAATTAGTCTTGTAAAGGAAGCACCCGGATACAATTCAGGGTGTGGTGTATAGGCCATTAAAACACCTGCCGTTACCAGTTGTATCAAAGAGTCCGTAGGTACCCAGGTGCGGTGTGAATTAGGTACTCAGGTGCTGGGTGAGTTAGGTACTCAGGTGTTGTGTGAGTTAGGTACCCAAGTGCTGGGTGAGTTAGGTACCCTGTTGCTGCGTAAGTTAGGTACCCAGGTGCTGTGTGAGTTAGGTACTCTGGTGCTGCGTAATTTAGGTACTCAAGTGCTGCGTGAGTTCGGTACCCAGGTGCTGCGTGAGTTAGGTACCCTGGTGTTGTTTGAGTTAGGTACCTAGGTGTTGGGTGAGTTAGGTACCCAGGGGATGGGTGAGTAAGGTACCCAGGTGCTGCGTGAGTTAAGTACCCAGGTGCTGCGTGAGTTAGGTAGTCAGGTGCTGGGTAAGTTAGGTACCCTTGTGCGTCGTGAGTTAGGTACCCAGGTGTTGCGTGTGTTAGGTACTCAGGTGCTGCGTGAGTTAGGTACCCTGGTGCTGGGTGAGGTAGGTACCCAAGTGCTGGGTGAGTTAGGTACCCAGGTGGTGCGTAAGTTAGGTACGCAGGTGCTGCGTGAGTTAGGTACCCTGGTGCTGGGAGACTTAGGTACCAAGGTGGTGCGTAAGTTAGGTACCCAGGTGTTGGGTGAGTTAGGTACCCAAGTGCTGCGTCAGTTAGGTACCCAGGTGCTCCATGCGTTAGGTACCCAAGTGCTGCGTCAGTTAGGTACCCAGGTGCTCCATGCGTTAGGTACCCATGGGCTAGATGAGTTGAGTACCCAGGTGCAGCGTAAGTAAGGTACCCAGGTGTTGGGTGAGTTAGGTACCCAGGTGCTGCGAGAGTTAGGTACCCAGGTGCTGGGTGAGTAAGGTACCCAGGTGCTGGGTGAGTAAGGTAACCAGGTGCTGCGTGAGTTAGGAACCAAGGTGCTGGGTGAGTTAGGTACCCAGGTGCTCCATGCGTTAGGTACCCATGGGCTGGGTGAGTTAAGTACCCAGGCGCTGCGTAAGTTAGGTACCCAGGTGTTGGGTGAGTTAGGTACCCAGGTGCTGCGTGCGTTAGGCACCCAGGTGCTGGGTGAGTTAGGTACCCAGGTGCTAGGTGAGTCAGGTAACCAGGTGCTGCGTGAGTTAGGAACAAAGGTGTTGGGTGAGTTAAGTACCCAGGTGCTCCATGCGTTAGGTACCCATGGGCTGAGTGAGGTAAGTACCCAGGTGTTGCGTAAGTTAGGTACCCAGGTGTTGGGTGAGTTAGGTACCCAGGTGCTGGGTGAGTTAGGTACCCAGGTGCTCGGTGAGTTACGTACCCAGGTGCTGAGTGAGCCAGGTACCCAGGTGCTGCGTGAGTTAGGTACCAAGGTGCTGCGTGAGTTAGGCACCCAGGCGCTGCGTGAGTTAGGCACCCAGGTGCTGGGTGAGTTAGGTACCCATGTGCTGCGTGAGTTAGGTGCCCAGGTGCTGGGTGAGTTAGGTAGCCAGGTGCTGGGTGAGTTAGGCACCTAGGTGGTGCGTGAGTTAGGTACCCACGTGCTGCGTGAGTTAGGCACCAAGCTGCTGTGTGAGTTAAGTACCCAGGTGCTGCTTGAGTTAGGTACAAAGGTGCTGCGTGAGTTAGGTACCCAGGTGTTTGGTGAGTTAGGTATCCATGTGCTGCGTGAGATAGGTACCCTGGCGCTTGGGGAGTTAGGTACCCATGTGCTGCGTGAGTTAGGTACACAGGAGCTGCCTGAGTTAGGTACCCAGGTGCTGGGTGAGTTAGGCACCCTTGTGCTGCGTGAGCTAGGTACCGAGGTGTTGCGTGTGTTAGGTACTCAGGTGCTGCTTGAGTTAGGTACCCAGATGCTGGGTGATAAAGTACCCAGGAGCTGTGTGAGTTAGGTACTCAGGTGCTGCGTGAGTTACGTACACTGGTGCTGCTTGAGTTAGGTACCCAGGTACTGAGTTAGATACCCAGGAGCTGCGTGAGTTAGGTACCCAGGTGCTGGGTGAATAAGGTACCCAGGAGCTGGGTGAGTTAGGTGCCCAGGTGCTGCATGAGTTAGGTACCCAGGAGCTGCGTGTGTTAGGTACCCAGGTGCTGGGTGAGTTAGGTACCCAGGTGCTGCTTGAGTTAGGTACCCAGGTGCTGGGTCAGTTAAGTACCCAGGTAATGGGTGAGTTAGGTATCCTGGTGCTGGGTCCGTTAGGTACACAGGTGCTGCGTGAGTTAGGTACCCAGGGCCTGCGTGAGTTAATTACCCAGGGGCTGGGAGAGTTAGGTACCCAGGTGATGGGTGAGATAGGAACCCAGGTACTGGGTGAGTTAGGTACCCAGGTGCTGGGTGAGTTAGGTACCCATGTACTGCGTGAGTTAGGGACCCAGTTGCTGGGTGACTTAAGTAACTGGGTGCTGGGTGAGTTAGGTACCCATGAGCTGCCTTGAGTTAGATACCCAGGTGTTGGGTGAGTTAGGTACCCAGGTGCTTGGTGAGTTAGGTACCCAGGTGCTGGGTGAGTTAGGTACCCTGGTGCTGGGTGAGTTAGGCACCCAGGTGCTGCGTGAGTTAGGTACCCATGTGCTGGGTGAGTTAGGTACCCAGGTGTTCCGTGTGTTAGGTACCCAGGTGCTTCGTGAGCTAGGTACCCGGGTGCTGGATAAGTTAGGTACCCAGATGCTGGGTGAGTTAGGTACCCTTGTGCTGCGTGAGTTAGGTACCCTTGTGCGGCGTGAGTTGGTACCCAGGTGTTGCGTGTGATAGGTACTTAGGTGCTGCGGGAGTTAGGTACCCAGGTGCTGGGTGAGTTAAGTACCCAGGTGCTGCATGAGTTAGGTACCCTGGTGCTGAGTGAGTTAGGTACCCAGGTGTTGCGTGAGTTAGGTACCCAGGTGCTGGGTGAGGTAGGTACCCAGATGTTGGGTGAGTTAGGTACCCAGGTGCTGGGTGAGGTAGGTACCCAGATGTTGGGTGACTTAGGTACCCAGGTGTTGGGTGAGTTAGGTACCTAGGTGCTGGGTGAGTTAGGTACCCAGGTGCTGGGTGAGTTAGTTACGCAGGTGCTGAGTGAGTTTGGTACCCATGTGTTGCATGAGTTAGGTACCCAGGTGCTGATTGAGTTAGGTACCCAGATGCTGGGTGAGTTAGGTACCCAGGTGCTGGGTGAGTTGCGTACCCAGGTGCTGTGTGAGTTAAGTACCCAGGTGCTGTGTGAGTTAGGTACCTTGGTGCTGAATGAGTTAGGTACCTAGGTGCTGGATGAGTTAGGTACCCAGGTGCTGAGTGAGTAAGGTACCCAGGTGTTGCGTGAGTTAGGTACCCAGGTGCTGGGTGAGTTAGGTAGCCAGGTGTTGGGTGAGTTAAGTACCCAGGTGTTGGGAGAATTAGGTACCCAGGTTCTGTGTGAGTTAGGTACCCAGGTTCTGGATGAGTTAGGTACCCAGATGCTGGGTGAGTTAGGTACCCAGGTGCTGGGTGAGGTAGGTATCCAGGTGCTGTGTGAGTTAAGTACCCAGGTGCTGTGTGAGTTAGATACCCTGGTGCTGAATGAGTTAGGTACCTAGGTGCTGGGTGAGTTAGGTACCCAGGTGTTGGGTGAGTTAGGTACCAAGGTGCTGGGTGAGTTAGGTACCCAGGTGCTGGGTGAGTTAGGTACCCAGGTGTTGGGTGAGTTAGGTACCCAGGTGCTGGGTGAGTTAGGTACCCAGGTGCTGGGTGAGTTAGGTACCCAGGTGCTGGGTGAGTTAGGTACCCAGGTGCTGGGTGAGTTAGGTACCCAGGTGTTGGGTGAGTTAGGTACCCATGTGCTGGGTGAGTTAGGTACCCAGGTGCTGGATGAGTTAGGTACCCAGATGCTGGGTGAGTTAGGTACCCAGGTGCTGGGTGAGGTAGGTATCCAGGTGCTGTGTGAGTTAAATACCCAGGTGCTGTGTGAGTTAGGTACCCTGGTGCTGAATGAGTTAGGTACCTAGGTGCTGGGTGAGTTAGGTACCCAGGTGTTGGGTGAGTTAGATACCAAGGTGCTGGGTGAGTTAGGTACCCAGGTGCTGGGTGAGTTAGGTACCCAGATGCTGGGTGAGATAGATACCCAGGTGCTGGGTGAGTTAGGTACCCAGGTGCTGGGTGAGTTAGGTACCCAGGTGCTGGTTGAGTTAGGTTCCCAGGTGTGGGGTGAGTTAGGTACCCATGTGCTGGGTGAGTTAGGTACCCAGGTGCTGGGTGAGTTAGGTACCCAGGTGCTGGGTGAGTTAGGTACCCAAGGGCTGGGTGAGTTAGGTACCCAGGTGCTGGGTGAGCTAGGTACCCAGGTGCTGGGTGAGTTAGGTACCCAGGTGCTGGGTGAGTTAGGTACCCACGTGTTGGGTGAGTTAGGTACCCATGTGCTGGGTGAGTTAGGTACCCAGGTGCTGGGTGAGTTAGGTACCCAGGTGCTGGGTGAATTAGGTACCAGGTGTTGGGAGAGTTAGGTACCCAGGTGCTGGTGAGTTACGTACACGGTTGCTTGGTGAGTTAGGTACCCAGGTGCTGGGCGAGTTAGGTACCCAGGTGCTGGGTGAGTTAGGTACCCAGGTGCTGGTGAGTTAGGTACCCAGGTGCTGGTGAGTTAGGTACCCAGGTGCTGGTGAGTTAGGTACCCAGGTGCTGGGTGAGTTAGGTACCCAGGTGGTGGTGAGTTAGGTACCCAGGTGCTGGTGAGTTAGGTACCCAGGTGCTGGTGAGTTAGGTACCCAGGTGCTGGTGAGTTAGGTACCCAGGTGCTGGGTGAGTTAGGTACCCAGGCGCTGGTGAGTTAGGTACCCAGGTGCTGGTGAGTTAGGTACCCAGGTGCTGGTGAGTTAGGTACCCAGGTGCTGGTGAGTTAGGTACCCAGGTGCTGGTGAGTTAGGTACCCAGGTGCTGGTGAATAAGCAAGTCTTCTTCCTCTTCCTCTTCCCCTTCACCTCTTCCTCCCTCTTCCTTCACCTCTTCCTCCTCTTCACTTCTTCCTCTTACTTCACCTCTTCCTCCCTCTTCCTCTTCGTCTCTTCCTCCCTCTTCACCTCTTCCTTCTCATCACTTCTTCCTTCCTCTTCACCTCTTACACCCTCTTCACCTCTTCACCTCTTACACCCTCTTCACCTCTTCACCTCTTCCTCCCTCTTCACCTCTTCACCTCTTACACCCTCTTCACCTCTTCACCTCTTCCTCCCTCTTCACCTCTTCCTCTTCACGTCTTCCTCCCTCTTCACCTCTTCCTCCCCTTCACCTCTTCCTCTTCACCTCTTCCTCTTCACCTCTTCCTCCTCTTCACCTATTCTTCTTCACCATTTCACCTCTTCCTCCCTTTCACCTCTTCCTTTTCACCTCTTCCTCTTCACCTCTTCCTCTTCTTCACCTCTTCCTTTTCACCTCTTCCTCCCCTTCGCATCTTCCTCCTCTTCACCTCTTCCTCTTAATCTCTTCCTCCCTTTCACCTCTTCCTCCCTTCACCTCTTCCTCCCCTTCACCTCTTCCTCTTCACTTCTTGGTTCAAGAGACAGCATAGGTTTCAATCCTTCAGTAAGAGTATGCGATGCCTTCCCTTGGCTCACAAATCCACTCTCAGGACACGTAAGCCAGGGGCCCCCGTCCAGAGTCAGGGGCCCCCCTTCAGGGTAAGGGTTTCCTATGTCAAGGGTGCCCGACCGGAATCAGGGGCCCCCGTCCAGAGCCAGGGTTAACTACGTCAGGGACCTTTGTCCAGAGTCAGGGTTAACTATGTCAGGGGCCCCCGTCCAGAGTCAGGGTTAACTACGTCAGGGACCTTTGTCCAGAGTCAGGGTTAACTATGTCAGGGGCCCCCGTCCAGAGTCAGGGTTAACTACGTCAGGGACCTTTGTCCAGAGTCAGGGTTAACTATGTCAGGGGCCCCGTCCAGAGTCAGGGTTAACTACGTCAGGGACCTTTGTCCAGAGTCAGGGTTAACTATGTCAGGGGCCCCAGTCCAGAGTCAAGGTTAACTACGTCTGGGACCTTCGTCCAGAGTCAGGGTTAACTACGTCAGGGGCCTTCGTCCAGAGTCAGGGTTAACTATGTCAGGGACCTTCGTCCAGAGTCAGGGTTAACTATGTCAGGGACCTTCGTCCAGAGTCAGGGTTAACTATGTCAGGGACCTTCGTCCAGAGTCAGGGTTAACTATGTCAGGGACCTTCGTCCAGAGTCAGGGTTAACTATGTCAGGGACCTTCGTCCAGAGTCAGGGTTAACTATGTCAGGGACCTTCGTCCAGAGTCAGGGTTAACTATGTCAGGGGCCCCGTCCAGAGTCAGGGTTAACTATGTCAGGGGCCCCGTCCAGAGTCAGGGTTTACTATGTCAGGGGCCCCGTCCAGAGTCAGGGTTAACTATGTCAGGGGCCCCGTCCAGAGTCAGGGTTAACTATGTCAGGGGCCCCGTCCAGAGTCAGGGTTTACTATGTCAGGGGCCCCGTCCAGAGTCAGGGTTAACTATGTCAGGGACCCCGTCCAGAGTCAGGGTTAACTATGTCAGGGGCCCGTCCAGAGTCAGGGTTTACTATGTCAGGGGCCCCATCCAGAGTCAGGGTTAACTATGTCAGGGGCCCCGTCCAGAGTCAGGGTTAACTATGTCAGGGGCCCGTCCAGAGTCAGGGTTTACTATGTCAGGGGCCCGTCCAGAGTCAGGGTTAACTATGTCAGGGGCCCCGTCCAGAGTCAGGGTTTACTATGTCAGGGGCCCCGTCCAGAGTCAGGGTTAACTATGTCAGGGGCCCCGTCCAGAGTCAGGGTTTACTATGTCAGGGGCCCGTCCAGAGTCAGGGTTAACTATGTCAGGGGCCCCGTCCAGAGTCAGGGTTTACTATGTCAGGGGCCCCGTCCAGAGTCAGGGTTAACTATGTCAGGGGCCCCGTCCAGAGTCAGGGTTTACTATGTCAGGGGCCCGTCCAGAGTCAGGGTTAAC
This sequence comes from Cherax quadricarinatus, assembly GCF_038502225.1. NCBI lineage: Eukaryota > Metazoa > Arthropoda > Malacostraca > Decapoda > Parastacidae > Cherax > Cherax quadricarinatus. Next base: position 5,304,737 of record NC_091334.1, on the reverse strand, counting down.
TATGTCAGGGGCCCCGTCCAGAGTCAGGGTTTACTATGTCAGGGGCCCGTCCAGAGTCAGGGTTAACTATGTCAGGGGCCCCGTCCAGAGTCAGGGTTTACTATGTCAGGGGCCCCGTCCAGAGTCAGGGTTAACTATGTCAGGGGCCCCGTCCAGAGTCAGGGTTTACTATGTCAGGGGCCCCGTCCAGAGTCAGGGTTAACTATGTCAGGGGCCCGTCCAGAGTCAGGGTTTACTATGTCAGGGGCCCCCGTCCAGAGTCAGGGTTTACTATGTCAGGGGCCCCGTCCAGAGTCAGGGTTAACTATGTCAGGGGCCCCGTCCAGAGTCAGGGTTAACTATGTCAGGGGCCCCGTCCAGAGTCAGGGTTAACTATGTCAGGGGCCCATCCAGAGTCAGGGTTTACTAGGTCAGGGGCCCGTCCAGAGTCAGGGTTTACTTTGTTAGGGAACCCCGTCCGGTATCAGGGGCCCACGTTCAAAATCAGGGTCCAGTATGTCAATGGCCCACGTTAAGAGTCAGGGTTCACTATATCAGGGGCCCACGTTAAGAATCATGGTTCACTATATCAGGGGCCCACGTTAAGAATCATGGTTCACTATATCAGGGCCCCACGTTAAGAGTCAGGGTTCACTATATCAGGGCCCACGCTGAGAATCAGGGCTCACTATATCAGGGGCCCACTTTCAGAGTCATACGTAGTTCAGTATGTCAGAGACCCTTTTCAGAGTTAGGGTTCGCTAGGTCAGGGGCCCCTGGTTAGAGTCAGAGATTACCATGCTTAGAGTGAGGGTTGACTACGTCGGGGCCCTTGTTTAGGACCAGAGGTCCCATTTAAATTCAGGGTTTACTATGTTATGGGCCCTCGTTCAGAGAGGCAGTTCTTTATTTAATGGCCCCTACAAACTTTGGCCCCTAATTAATGGCCCCTACAAACAACCTGGGCCCCTAATTAATGGCCCCTACAAACAACCTGGACCCCTAATTAATGGCCCCTACAAACAACCTGGACCCCTAATTAATGGCCCCTACAAACAACCTGGGCCCCTAATTAATGGCCCCTACAAACAACCTGGGCCCCTAATTAATGGCTCCTACAAACAACCTGGGCCCCTAATTAATGGCCCCTGCAAACAACCTGGGCCCCTAATTAATGGCCCCTGCAAACAACCTGGCCCCCTAATTAATGGCCCCTACAAACAACCTGGGCCCCTAATTAATGGCCCCTACAAACAACCTGGGCCCCTAATTAATGGCCCCTACAAACAACCTGGGCCCCTAATTAATGGCTCCTACAAACAACCTGGGCCCCTAATTAATGGCCCCTGCAAACAACCTGGGCCCCTAATTAATGGCCCCTGCAAACAACCTGGCCCCCTAATTAATGGCCCCTACAAACAACCTGGGCCCCTAATTAATGGCCCCTACAAACAACCTGGGCCCCTAATTAATGGCCCCTACAAACAACCTGGGCCCCTAATTAATGGCCCCTACAAACAACCTGGGCCCCTAATTAATGGCCCCTACAAACACCCTGGGCCCCTAATTAATGGCCCCTACAAACAACCTGGGCCCCTAATTAATGGCTCCTACAAACAACCTGGGCCCCTAATTAATGGCCCCTGCAAACAACCTGGGCCCCTAATTAATGGCCCCTGCAAACAACCTGGCCCCCTAATTAATGGCCCCTACAAACAACCTGGGCCCCTAATTAATGGCCCCTACAAACAACCTGGGCCCCTAATTAATGGCCCCTACAAACAACCTGGGCCCCTAATTAATGGCCCCTACAAACAACCTGGGCCCCTAATTAATGGCCCCTACAAACACCCTGGGCCCCTAATTAATGGCCCCTACAAACAACCCTGAGTCAATATCTTTTTCACACTGTTCGGATTCCTTTAAAAAACAAACAATTTGCATTTTAAGTGGTAAATTCTCTTAGGGGACCGGGGGGGGAGGGGAGGGGGGACGGGGTAAAGGGGAAGGGGGACGGGGGAAGGGGAAGGGGGGACGGGGGGAAGGGGAATGGGGGACGGGGGGAAGGGGAAAGGGGGAGGGTTAAGGAAAAATGGGGAGGGGGGGATGGGGTGGTAGTTGATAAAACCCGCCTGGGTTTTATTATTTTATTATTATTATTAATTATCATTATCATCATTCTTATTATTATTTTATTATTATTGTTGTTGCTGTTATTATTATTAACATTGTTATTATTATTATTATTATTATTATTATTATTATTATTATTATTATTATTACATGGAAAAAACACAGGAGTTCCCCAGGGCTTTCGTATGTTATTTCTCTCTCTCTCTCTCTCTTTCTCTCTCTCCTCTCTCTCTCTCTCTCTCTCTCTCTCTCTCTCTCTCTCTCTCTCTCTATTCTTTGTTACTACTCTAGATTTGCATAATTTTTGCATGGGCAGGTATGCATGCTAACGAGAGCTATTTGAATATTGTTTATATAATGTTTAACCTCCATGGTTGGGGGAGATGGGAGAGGGGAGATGGGAGAGGGGAGATGGGGGAAGAGGAGAGGGGGGAAGGGGAGAGAGAGGGAAGAGAAGTTGTTGTATACAGTATACATGTTATTCTCAGCTTCTCCATACACTCGGTAAGGTAGTATTCTCTCTCCCTCTCAACTTGTTCATCAAGGTTCATGTTGTTCTAGTCGCGTTGTTCCAGTCTCGTTGGTCTATTCTCGTTGTTCCAGTCCCGTTGGTCTATTCTCGTTGTTCCAGTCTCGTTGGTCTATTCTCGTTCTTCCAGTCTCGTTGGTCTATTCTCGTTGTTCAAGTCTCGTTGGTCTATTCTCGTTGTTCCAGTCCCGTTGGTCTATTCTCGTTGTTCCAGTCTCGTTAGTCTATTCTCGTTGTTCCAGTCTCGTTGGTCTATTATAGTTGTTCCAGTCTCGTTGGTCTATTCTCGTTCTTCCAGTCTCGTTGGTCTATTCTAGTTGTTCCAGTCTCGTTGGTCTATTCTCGTTGTTCCAGTCTCGTTGGTCTATTCTAGTTGTTCCAGTTGTGGATGAGTGGACAAACTCCCGAGTACAGTTACTGAGGCTAAAATGTGTAATTTTAAAAATAGGTTAGATAAATACATGAGTGGGTGTGGGCGGGTGTGGGCGGGTGTGAGTTGGCCATAACTAGCTTGTGATGATGGGTCTGGTGCAGTGCTCCTTCCTTGAGTGGAGATGACCAGGCTGGGTGGGTCATTGGGATAATCCGGGGTGTGGGTCATTGGTCTAATCCGGGGGGGAAACATGGACCTGCTCCGCTTGGGTCAGTAGGCCTGTTGCAGTGTTCCTTCTTTCTTATGTTCTTATGTTCCAGTCTCGTTGGTCTATTCTCGTTGTTCCAGTCTCGTTGGTCTGTTCTCGTTGTTCCAGTCTCGTTTGTCTATTCTCGTTGTTCCAGTCTCGTTGGTCCATTCTCGTTGTCCCAGTCTCGTTGGTCTATTCTCGTTGTTCCAGTCTCGTTGGTCAATTCTCGTTGTTCCAGTCTCGTTGGTCAATTCTCGTTGTTCCAGTCTCGTTGGTCAATTCTTGTTGTTCCAGTCTCGTTGGTCAATTCTCGTTGTTCCAGTCTCGTTGGTCAATTCTCGTTGTTCCAGTCTCGTTGGTCAATTCTCGTTGTTCCAGTCTCGTTGGTCAATTCTCGTTGTTCCAGTCTCGTTGGTCAATTCTCGTTGTTCCAGTCTCGTTGGTCAATTCTCGTTGTTCCAGTCTTGTTGGTCAATTCTCGTTGTTCCAGTCTCGTTGGTCAATTCTCGTTGTCCCAGTCTCGTTGGTCAATTCTCGTTGTTCCAATCTCGTTGATCTATTCTCGTTGTTCCAGTCTCGTTGGTCAATTCTCGTTGTTCCAGTCTCGTTGGTCAATTCTCGTTGTTCCAGTCTCGTTGGTCAATTCTCGTTGTTCCAGTCTCGTTGGTCATTTCTCGTTGTTCCAGTCTCGTTAGTCTATTCTCGTTGTTCCAGTCTCGTTGGTCAATTTCCGTTGTTCCAGTCTCGTTGGTCTATTCTCGTTGTTCCAGTCTCGTTGTTGATTTAGCATCTCCCTCGAAAGGGGTTCAGTGGAACTTGGCGTAACTCTGGGAACTTTAAGTCTGAACTTCAAGTTGCTGTAGTCGAGATCAGATGGCAGTCAGTGACAGTCAGACAGGTTTAGATCACTACAATACTGAAACTCTAAATCTCAAAAACTGACCCGTGTGTTACAAATACCTGCCTCTCACGGGACCGTAGGCCTACTTTAATAGTAGGCCTGCATAAATGCCCCTTTGTTCTTTCTCCTCCATCTAAAATTTATATGGATTAGGAAAATATGAAGTCGTATTGAAGTCTATAACATGCACGAACTATATCGCTGAAGACAACAGGAGCATTGAACCCTTCCATGTAAGATGTGTTTGTTTAATATCACATACCTGGAAGACCCTTCCAGAGAAGCTTTCCACAAGTGGTCCATTAAGTGTGGAATATTGTGTGCACAATATTCTAGAGACTACCATCCACAGGATGAATATTGGGTACACAATAAATTAGCCACTAGCATCCACAGGATAGATATTGGGTACAGAGTAAACTAGCCACTACCATTTACAAGATTGATATGAGGTACACAATAAACTAGTCACTACCTTCCTCAGGATGGATATGAGGTATACAATAAACCAGCCACTATCATCCACAGGATGGATATTGGGTACACAATGTATTAGCCACTACCATCCACAGGATGGATATGAGGTACACAAATTAGCCACTACCATCCACAGGATGGATATGAGGTACACACACTAGCTGCTACCATCCACAGGATGGATATGAGGTGCACAATAAACTAGCCACTACCATCTACAGGATGGATATGAGGCACACAATAAACTAGCCACTACCATCCACGGGATGGATACGAGATGCACAATAAACTAGCCACTACTATCCACAGGATGGATATGAGGTGCATAATAAACTAGCCATTATCATCCACAGGATGGATACGAGATGCACAATTTACTAGCTACTACCGTGCATAGGATGGATATGAGATGCACAACACACTAGCTACTACCATCCATAGGATGGATATGAGGTACAATGGAACCTCTGGTCACGACCATAATTTGTTCCAAAAGTCTGATCGCGACCAGATTTGGTCGTGACCCGAACCTAATTTCCCCATTGGATTGTATGCAAATACAATCAATCCATTCCAGACCCCTACAATCTGAATGTAAATATTGTTTATTATAAGATTTTTATGGACAAAAATAGTTAATTATACCATAGACTGCACAGTGTAATAATAAAATAAATGTTAAACCCTTGAATAACACTGAGAAAACCTTGAACGACAGAGAACACTAACATTGAAGGAGACCGTTCTAGTCCCCTACGAACATTCGCTGAGAAGTGAACTCCGTTATTTATGGTCCGATTTCTTTCATTTTTGGTGTACGTTAAGAAGCATCTTTCCATCATATATTGCCCAAGTTTCAATCAGATAGCCCCAAAAAAACTGTGAAAAAAAAAAATCTACGTAAATCATGTATGTCAATCCCTAGCTGGGTACTGACACTGCGTGGACTGTTTGTGCTCTACCTGCTGATAAAACATTGCTAATCCGAATTTAACACTGACGTAATTACTGTAATTTATGAATAACTTATTTCCGACGAAAACGAGCGCGCACCGGAAAAAAAATCAAGAAAATAAATCACTATGTCTGACTTTTTTTGGGTTATCCTAAGTTCTCTACGCACATGCTGCTATGTATGATAATCTATGTAACTGTATTTATGTATACGTACTTAGTTTTACGGTGCATTACGAGTGTATATCACAGCACTGTACTAAACTACGTTTTCTCTAATATAAGTACCCACGAGAGGATAAGAGGATGGTACTTTATGCCTTATCCTCGAGTTCGCAGTGAAAGAACGCACGTCTGAGACCGACTACAAGGTGTGGTATGGTCTTTTCACAAGGTAAGGGTCTTTATTAGGTGTACACAAACAACAGGAAGTAGAGAAAATTGGCTCGTGCGAGAAAAATGGCGCGGAATGTGAAAATTAACGCGGCTGTGTTTATTCGACACCTAATTATGCGTTCGTGACGAGATGCAAAAAAATTGGCGAATTTTTTGGTCGGGAACAGATTTATTCGTGTTGGGAAGCGTTTGTGACCAGAGGTTCCACTGTACATAATAAGCTAGCCACTACTTTCTTTCCTACTCTCCTTCCCTTCTCCTCTGTTACCTTCATTCACCCTCTTTCTTCTCTCCCCCCTCCCCCAACGTCTTCAGTCTCATTCTATTCTTCTTCCTTCTCTTCCTTCTCTTCCTTCTCCTCCTTCTCCTCCTCCTCTCCCACCCGTATCTCCTTTAGATCAAAGGAAGTGAGAGGGGAAACCCATCAACAGTTGTCACTTCTGTTGACTCATGTCAACAGAGGCACAACAGAAACCCGACCTCATCACACACAAAAAACAGCTGATCCCCCACACATACTGCTGATCCTACACTCAGAAACAGCTGATTACTACACACACTATAAAAGCGAAGGTAATGAGTGTGTGTGTGTGTGTGTATTCGCCTAATTGTGGTTGTAGGGGTCGATTCATAGTTACTGGCCCCGCGTCTTCACTGGTCGCCACTAGGTCCACCGAGTCCCTGCTCCACGAGGTTCATCGTACCTCGTCTCTAACCTATGTATAATACCTGCCTCTACTACCTCACTTTCCAGACTATTCCACTTTCAGACAACTCTATGACTGAAAAAATGCTTCCTAACATCCCTGTGGCTCATCCGAGTCTTCAACTTCCAATTGTGACACGTTGTTGCTGTGTACCATCTCTGGAACACCTTGTCTCTGTCCGCAGTGTCGATTCTTCTCAGTATTTTATGTATCGTTATCATGCCCCCCTCCCTGTCCTCCTGTCCTCCTGTCCTCCAGCGTCGTCAGGTCGAGTTCCCTTAACCTCTCCTAGTAAAACATGCCCCTTAGCTCCAGGACTAGTCTTGTGGCAAACTTTCTCTTGTTTCCTGACCTGCTTGGCCAGTGTGGGTTCCAAATTGCAGCTGCACACTCCAATATGGGCCTGACGTACACGGTGTACAGGGTCCTGAACGATTCCTTACCGAGATGTCGGAATTCTATTCTTAGGTTTGCTAGGCGCCCATATGCTGCAGCAGTTATTTGGTTGATGTGTGCCTCAAGAAATGTGCTCGGTATTATACTCACCCCAAGATCCTTTTCATTGAGTGAGGTTTGTAATCTTTGGCTCCCTAGACTATACTATGTCTGCAGTCTTCTTTGCCCTTCCCCGATCTTCATGACTTTGCACTCCAGGAGCCAGTTGCTGGACCAGGCTTGCAGCCTGTGTCCTGCCTGGTCCTCCTCTAACAAAATTCTAGTCTTCCTTCCGTCATATCGTTCACTCATACCAGAAAAAGCACCAGTCCTAGGACTGACCCCTGTGGAACCCAGCTCGTCACAGGCGTCCACTCTGACACCTCGTAGCGTACCATGACTCGCTGATGTCTTTCCGTCACGTATTCTTCGATCCATTGCAGTGCCTTCTCTGTTATTCCTATCTGGTCATTCAGCTTTTGCACTAATCTTTTGTGTGGAAGTGTGTCAATAGCCTTACAGTTCAAGAAAATGTAATCTACTTACCTCTCTCTCTCTCTCTCTCTCTCTCTCTCTCTGTCTCTTGTCTTCCATTACTTTGTCATAGGATTTCCTGTCTCTGAATCCGTGCTGGTTGTCGCATATAAACTCATTCCTTTCTAGGTGCTCCACCACTCTTCTCCTGATAATCTTCTCCATGACTTGGCATACTATTCATGTCAGTGTATGTACTTTAGTGATGCATGTCTGTCTTCTTGAAAAATTGCGGCTACATTTGCTGTCTTCCAGTGTGTGTGTGTGTGTGTGTGTGTGTGTGTGTGTGTGTGTGTGTGTGTGTGTGTGTGTGTGTGTGTGTGTGTACTCACGTAATTGTGGTTGCAGGGATCGATTCATAGCTCCTGGTCCCTGTCTCTTCACTAGTCGCTGTTAGGTCCACTCCGTGCTCCGTGTGTATGTGTGTACTCACCTAGTTGTACTCAGTTGTGGTTGCAGGGGTCGATTCATAGCTCCTGGCCCCGCCTCTTCAATGGCCTCTACTGGATCACTCTCACTGAACCATGAGCTTTATCATACCTCTGCTTAAAGCTGTGAATGGATCTTGCCTCCATTACATCGCTTCCCAAACTGTTCCACTTCCTGATTACTCTGTGACTGAAGAAATACTTCCTAACATCCCTGTGATTCATCTGTGTCTTCCAACTGTGTCCCATCTCTGGAACATTCTGTCTGTCCACCTTGTCAATTCCTCTCAGTATTTTATATGTCGTTATCATGTCTCCCCTATCTCTCCTGTCCTCTAGAGTCGTCAGGTAGATTTCCCTTAACCTCTCCTCGTAGGAAACACCCTTTGCACTTCCTCTAGTTTCTTTACGTGCTTGGCTAGATGTGGGTTCCAAACTGGTGCCGCATACTCCAATATGGGCCTAACGTACACGGTGTACAGGGTCCTGACTAATTCCTTGTTAAGATGGCGGAATGCTGTTCTTAGGTTTGCTAGGTGCCCATATGCTGCAGCCGTTATTTAGTTGATGTGCGCCTCAGGAGATGTGCCTGGTGTTATACTCACCCCAAGATTTTTTTCCTTGAGTGAGATTTATAGTCTCTGGCTCCCTAGGCTGTACTCCGCCAGCGGTCTTCTTTGCCCTTCTCCAATCTTCATGACTTTGTACTTGGTGGGGTTGAACTCCAGGAGCTAATTGCTGGACCAGGTCTGCAGCCTGTCCAGATCCCTTTGTAGTTCTGCCTGGTCCTCGTCCGATTGAATTCTTCTCATCAACTTTACATCGTCTGCAAACAGGGACACTTCGGAGTCTATCCCTTCCGTCATGTCGTTCACGAATACCAGAAACAGCACCGGTCCTAGGACTGATCCCTGTGGAACCCCACTCGTCACAAGCGCCCACTCTGACACCTCACCTCGTACCATGACTCGCTGCTGTCTTCCTAACAGGTATTCCCTGATCCACTGTAGTGCCTTCCCTGTTATCCCTGCCTGGTCCTCCAGTTTTTGCACTAATCTCTTGTGTGGAACTCTGTCAAACGCCTTCTTACAGTCCAAGAAAATGCAATCTACCCACCCCTCTCTCTCCTTGTGACACAGGATTTTCGTCCCTGAAGCCGTGTTGGCTGTTGTTGATAAGCTCATTTCTTTCTAGGTGCTCCACCACTCTTTTCCTGATAATCTTCTCCATGACTTTGCATACTATACATGTCAGTGACACTGGTCTGTAGTTTAGTGCTTCATGTCTGTCTCCTTTTTTAAAAATTGGGACTACATTTGCTGTCTTCCATACCTCAGGTAGTCTTCCATTTTCAATAGATGTGCTGAATATTGTTGTTAGGGGTACACAGTGCCTATGCACCCTCTCTC
>NC_091334.1:5287732-5292732 GCF_038502225.1 Cherax quadricarinatus | reverse complement strand
CTGAAGTTTAGAGGGTTGCTTTAAGGACCATATAAGCTCTGGGAAAGAGCTAGAGAAGAGATTCTGGCGGAGCTCTGCTCTGTGTGCAGAGGGCACGAGATTCGGGCATAGCTGCTGCCTGTGTGCATAACTCTGGGAGAGGGCTGCTCCAGAGACTCTGTTGGAGACACTGGGCAGCACACTGGCTTGGAGCAGTGCTCGTGCTGTGTAGCTCTTGGGATTGAACATTAAAATGGTATAAAATACCGACAGGTTGTTAGGTAAGACACATATGCAACAGTTAGGTATCTTTATTTCGAAATAAAGATACCTAACTGTTGCATATGTGTCTTACCTAACAGCTCTTGGGATCTCTGGATGGAATCTGAATGAGTTCCTGAGGTGAACTGTCCCTCTGAGCTTATTGAAAGTAAATATTCTGTTTCGTCAGTTAAACTATAGCTCTTGTCTCACTGTTTATGTATACAATACCTGTTTATTTAAACCCAACAGCGTTCTCCTGTTCCCAAATATATTATTGTAAAAGAACTTAAAATTATACTGTGTTTCAGGAGAATAGTAATATTCACTGCCCCCGTTATCTCTTATTCTTATTTTATTATTTTATTTAAAATACTGAGGGGTGAGCAGTGTAGAGTTAATGAGAGGTCGTGGTGGTGACCACTAACCTGTCATATTGCCTACCTACCTCCTTCCTCTCTCCTCCTTTACTCCCTTGTTTCCCCTTATTCCCATTATTCATTTTCAGTTATTCCAAACCCCCTATATGACAATATGAATGCAGATGGAATAACTAATAAATGTGAGGAGTGGCAAGAAAGAATCAAGGAAACGTCCCCAAACATCATAGCACTCACAGAAACGAAACTCACCAGGATGACAACAGACACAAGCATGTGATAAATGATTTTGAAAACCGACAAGTTGATGATGTAGATACTTATGCAACATACGGGAATCTTTATTAAGGAAAAGTTTCTCCACACATTGGCTTCATCAGTCCAATACAAAGTAGATATGGATAAGGAGAGGAGAAGTTTGAGATAATTAGTCCCTCAGCCTGGAATCAATGTGTTCAGTCCATCACTTCTCTGGCATATGGCCAAAGAAGTGATCCCACCTCCTCGTGCTTCGACTCACCTGACTACAGTATATAAGCCACTTTTCCGGCCATATGCTGTACTTTCTACGAGAGTGATGGACTGAACACATCGACTCCAGGCTGAGGGACTGATTACTTCAAACTACTCCTCTCCTTACACATTTCTACCTTATATTGGACTGATGAAGCCATTGTGTGGCGAAACGTTTCCTTAATAAAGATTCCCAAATGTTGCATAAGTGTCTCAGTCTCCAGGCACAATCTTCCCACCCGCATATCAGATAGAGGGAGCAGAGGAGGAGGAAGAGGAGGAGTTGCACTACTCATTAAAAACCAATGAGGATTTAAGGAAATGGAAGGAATGGACGAAATGGGAGAAAAGGACTACATAGTAGGTATAATTCAGTCTGAGGGACATAAGGTAGTCACTACAGTGACGTACAACTCGCCACTGAACTGCAGGAGGCAAAGAGAAGAATATGAAGATAGCAACAGAGCAATAGTGGACACACTAGCTGAGGTGGCCAGAAGAGCTAACATGGGCAGAGCAAAGTTACTAGTTACTGATGATTTCAATCACAAGGAGATTGATTGGGAAAACCTGGAGCCACATGGGGGTCCCAAAGCATGGAGAGCCAAGATGATCGATGTGGTACTGGAAAACTTCGTGCATGAACATGTTATGGACACTACCAGAGAGAGAGAGAGAGGAGGGTGAACCAGCAAGACTGGATCTCGTATTCTCCCTGAGTAGCTCGAACATCGAGAACATCGCATATGAGAGGCCTCTCAGAGCTAGTGATCGCGTGGTTTTGGGCTTTGAATACACAGTAGAGTTTCAAGTGGAAAGGGTAACAGGAGTAGAATGGGAGAAGCCAAACTACAAAAGGAAGGACTAGACAGACATGAGGAACTTCTTGCAGGAGGTTCAGTGAGAAAAAGAATTGGTAGGAAAATCAGTAAACAAAATGATGGACTACGTGACAACAAAATGCAGGGAGGCAAAGGAGAAGTTTGTTCCCAAGGGCAACATAAATAATGGGAAGACCAGAACAAGCCCATGGTTTACCTAAAGCTGTAGGGAGGCAAAAACTAAGTTGCACCAGAGAATGGAAAAAGTACAGAAGACAAAGGACCCAGGAAAGTAAAGAAATTAGTCGAAGAGCCAGAAACAAGCATGCACAGATAAGGAAGGAGGCCCAGTGACAGTACGAAAACGGCAGAGCATTGAAAGTCGTTGAAAGCTGTTGTATAGCCATATCAGGAGGAAGACAACAGTCAAGGACCAAGTAATCAGGCTGAGGAAGGAAGGTGGGGAGCTCACAAGAAACGACCAAGAAGTATGTGAGGAGCTCAACATGAGATTTAAAAAAGTACTTACAGTGGAGACAGAAAGGACTCAGGTAAGTCAGAACTGGGGGGTACACCAACAAAGGATATACCAAGAAGTGCTGGATGAGATACACACAACCGAGGAGGAGGTGAAGAAGCTGCTAAATGAACTTGATACCTCAAAGGCGGTGGGACCGAACATCTCTCCATGGCTCCTTAGAGAGGGAGCAGAGAGGATGTGTGTGCCACTAGCAATAATTTTCAACACATCCACTGAAATTGGGCAAATACCTATGGTATGGAAGAAAGGAAACAGACACGAGGCACTGAACTACAGACCAGTGTCGCTGATGTGTATAGTATGCAAAATCATGGAGAAGATTATCAGGAGAGTGGTGGAGCACCTAGAATGGAGCAAGCTTATAAACAACAAGCAACACGGATTCAGGGAAGAAAAATCCTTTGTCACATACCTTGTGATAACACTCTAGTAGGCAACAGAAGTAAGACACGAGAGAGAGGAATGGGTAGATTGCAATTTCTTGGACTGCAAGAAGGCCTTCGACACAGTTCTTCATAAGAGATTAGTGCAAAAACTAGAGGATCAGGCATGCATAACAGGAAGGGCACTACAATGGATCAGAGAATACCTGACAGGGAGACAACAAGCCATGGTACGTGATGAGGTGTCAGAGTGGGCACCCTGTGACTAGCGGGGTTCCACAGGGATCAGTCCTAGGACCAATGCTATTTTTGGTATATGTCAATGACATAACGGAATTGATCGACTCAGAAATGTCCCTGTTTACAGATGATGTAGAGTCAATGAGGAGAATTAAATCGGATGAGGATCAGGTAGGACTACGAAGAGACTTGGACAGGTTGTAAGCCTGGTCCAACAACTGGCTGCTCGAATTTAACCCCGCCAAATGCAAAGTCATGAAGATCGGGGAAGGGTAAAGAAGACCGCAGACAGAGTATAGCATAGGTGGACAAAGACTGCAAACCTCACTCAAGAAAAAGGATCTTGTGGCGAGTATAGTACCGAGCATATCTCTTGAGGGACACATCAGCTATATAACTGCTGCAGCATATGGGCACCTGGCGAACCTGAGAATAGCGTTTCGATACCTTAGTAAAGAATCGTTCAAGACTTTGTACACCGTGTACTCCAGGCCCATACTGGATTATGCCGCACCAGTTTGGGACCCTCACCTGATTATGCACTTCAAGAAATTAGAAAAAGTGCAATGGTTTGCAATAAGACAAGTTCCAGAGCTGAGGGGAATGTCCTACGATGAAAAGCTAAGGAAAATTTGCCTGACGACACTGGAGGACAGAAGGGTTAGGGAAGACATGACAACGAAGTACAAAATACTGCGAGGAATTAACAAGGTGGACAGAGGATGTTCCAGAGATGGGACACAGAAACAAAGGGTCACAATTGGATGTTGAAGACTCAGATGAGTCAAAAGGATGTTTGGAAATATTTCTTTAGTCATAAAGTTGTCAGGAAGTGTAATAGCCTGGCTAGTGAGGTAGTGGAGGCAGGAACCATACATAGTTTTAAGACGAGGTATGATAAAGTTCATGGAGCAGCGAGAGAGAGGGCCTAGTAACGATCAATGAAGAAGTGGGGCCAGGAGCTATGATTCCACCCCTACAACCACATATAGGTGAGTACATATAGGTGAGTACACACACACACACACACACACATGGTACGTGAAGAGGTATCACAGTGGGCGCCTGTGACGAGCGGGGTCCCACAGGGGTCAGTTCTAGGACCAGTGCTATTTTTGATATATGTGAACGACATGATGGAAGGAATAGACTCTGAAGTGTCCCTATTCGCAGATGATGTGAAGTTGATGAGAAGAATTAAATCGGATGAGGATGAGGCAGGACTGCAAAGAGACCTGGACAGGCTGGACATGTGGTCCAGAAACTGGCTTCTCGAATTCAACCCTGCCAAATGCAAAGTCATGAAGATTGGGGAGGGGCAAAGAAGACCGCAGGTGGACAAAGACTACAGACCTTACTCAGGGAGAAAGACCATGGGGTGACCATAACACCGAGCACGTCACCGGAGGCACACATCAACCAAATAACTGCTGCAGCATACGGGCGCCTGGCAAACCTGAGAATAGCGTTCCGATACCTTAATAAGGAATCGTTCAAGACATGTACACCATGTATGTTAGGCCCATACTGAAGTATGCAGCACCAGTCTGGAACCCACACCTGGTCAAGCACGTCAAGAAGTTAGAGAAAGTACAAAGGTTTGCAACAAGGCTAGTCCCAGAACTCAGGGGAATGTCGTACGAGGAAAGGTTGAGGGAAATCGGACTGACGACACTGGAGGACAGAAGGGTCAGGGGAGACATGATAACGACATACAAGGTACTGCGGGGAATAGACAAGGTGGACAGAGATAGGATGTTCCAGAGAGGGGGGACAGAAACAAGGGGTCACAACTGGAAGCTGAAGACTCAGACGAGTCACAGGGACGTTAAGAAGTATTTCTTCAGTCATAGAGTCGTCAGGAAGTGGAATAGCCTAGCAT
>NC_091334.1:5195232-5282732 GCF_038502225.1 Cherax quadricarinatus | reverse complement strand
CGCTCTAACCCACAAGATCACAAAATCCTACAAGAATCAAGCACCCAGCAGAGCTAGGTGTTTTACCTTGATCCGAGGACATACAGTGGTGTGGGTGCCTCACAAGCAATATTTTATATAACTGTAACCACGAACGAGTGATATTTAATCAATAACAACACTGAGACTAGCCAAGGACTCAAACCCACGTCGTTTTGGCCCGCCTAATGGCTAGTACACCACTGTATGTCCTCGGATCAAGGTAAAACAACTAGCTCTGCTGAGTGCTTGATTCTTGTATGATTGAGTGATCCTGAGGGTTAGAGCGTCATGTGATTTTCGCTCACCATGAGGCGGGCCAAAACGACATGGGTTCGAATCCTCGGCTAGTCGCAGTGTTGTAATTAATTAAATACCACTCGTTCGTGGTTACAATAATATATATATATGTCGTGCCGAATAGGCAGAACTTGCGATCTTGGCTTAAATAGCAACGTTCATCTTGCCATATAGGACAAGCGAAAAATTGTGTATGCTATAATTTCGCCAAAATCAATCTGAACCTAACGAAAAAAATATATTTCACTGTGTTTGTTTAGTATTAAGTTATTGTAAACAAATCTAAAATATATTTAGTTTGGTTAGACTAAAATAAATTTCTCTTGTTAAAATAAGGTTAGGTAAGTTTTCTAAGTTTCTTTTGGTGCAAAATTAAAAAAATTGACATTAACATTAATGAAAAAAAATATATCTTTAAACGTATAAGAGAAAATTTTGGAAAGGACTTAATTTTAAATGAGTTCTTGCTAATTGACCAGTTTTACATATTCGGCACGACATATATATATATATATATATAATTTATATACACACGCACACCCTCGCCTGTGACAAGCGGGGTTCCACAGGGGTCAGTCCTAGGACCTGTGCTGTTTTTGGTACACGTGAAAGACATAACGGAAGGGATAGACTCAGAAGTGTCCCTGTTTGCAGATGATGTGAAGTTAATGAGGAGAATCAAATCGGTCGAGGATCAGGTAGGACTACAAAGAGATCTGGACAGGGTACAAGCCTGGTCCAGCAACTGGCTCCTTGAATTTAACCCCGCCAAATGTAAAGTCATGAAGATCGGGGAAGGGCAAAGAAGACCGCAGACAGAGTAAAGTCTAGGTGGCCAAAGACTGCAAACCTCACTCATGGAAAAAGATCTTGGGGTGAGTATAATACCGAGCATATCTCCTGAGGCGCACATCAATCAGATAACTGCTGCAGCATACGGGCGTCTGGCAAACCTGAGGATAGCATTCCGATACCTCAGTAAGGAATCTTTCAAGACTCTATACACCATATACGTCAGGCCCATACAGGAGTATGCAGCACCAGTTTGGAATCCACACCTGGTCAAGCACGTCAAGAAATTAGAGAAAGTGCAAAGGTATGCAGCAAGACTAGTCCCAGAGCTAAGGGGAATGTCCTACGAACAAAGGTTAAGGGAAATCGGCATGACGACACTGGAGGACAGAAGGGTCAGGAAAGATATGATAACAACATAAAAAATACTGTGTGGAATAGACAAGGTAGACAAAGACGGGTTGTTCCAGAGATGGGACACAGAAACAAGAGGTCACAATTGGAAGTTGAAGATTCAGATGAATCAAAAGGATGTTAGGAGGTATTTCTTCAGTCACAGAGTAGTCAGGCAGTGGAATAGCCTAGAAAGTGACGTAGTGGAGGCGGGAACCATACATAGTTTTAAAACGAGGTTCGATAAAGCTCAGGGAGAGAGGGTCTAGTAGCAATCAGTGAAGAAGCGGGGCCAGGAGCTATGACTTGACCCCTGCAACCACAAATAGGTGAGTACAAATAGGTGAGTACACACACACAAACACACACACACACACACACACACACACACACACACACACACACACACACATGGTGACAGTAAGACAAGAGAGAGAGGGGTAGATGGATTGCATTTTCTTGGACTGCAAGAAGGCGTTTGACACAGTACCACACAAGAGATTAGTGCAAAAATTGGAGGACCAAGCAGAGATAACAGGGAAGGCACTACAATGGATCAGGGAATACTTGTCAGGGAGACGTGGCGAGGTGTCAGCGTGGGCACCTGTGACCAGCTGGGTGACCCAGGGCCGGATTACCGCATAGGCAAACTAGGCATTTGCCTAGGGCCCCGCGCATTTGGGGGCCCCGCGGTCCAAGGGGTTCAGGGGCTCATCCAAGACTGTGCACATGGTGCAAGTGCAAAGGGGTCCCTACCTAAAAAGTTCAAGTGTTTGGAGAGTAAAATTGATTTTTAAAAATTAATCAAAACAGAAATAAATAATGAAATAAAGTAAAATAAAAATAAACCTAACCATAGATGGCAACACTCAACACGCCTTTGTTTACATCAGAACAGCTGTGTTTTCCCGCTAATGGGTGAGTATGGGAGATTCCTCTCCAATTTTCTGTAGTAATTACACGTTATCTAGACTTGTACTGTGACAAATTAACTGAAGTGTTGTTGATAGACATTGATGTGTATGGATAAATGTTTGTTTTCGCCTCTAAATGTTAAGAGAGGTACCTGATAGGGTTACTTGACCAGTAAAGACGCATGGTCCAGTAAAGACGCATGGACCAGTAAAGACGCATGGACCAGTAAAGACGCATGGTCCAGTAAAGACGCATTTTTGGTAAAAATACTATAAAGAAAAACCTAAAAACGCAAACTGACTTCCGTTTGTAGGTTTTAAAAGCACTTTGTCCTGTCTTTAAGTCTATCATTTCAATAACAGATCTCAATTGATTGATGTTCTACATCATTTCCGTCGCAAATGCTTAGTTTTCAAGTTACGACGGAAGTGATGTAGAACATCAATTAATTTACTACATATTTCCCCAGAAACACATAAGCCACATCAGAAAATCGTTGGTTGGGTGAAACTGAAAATTGTCCCTGCATTCTTTAATTCTCATGTCCTTATCTATGGTGGTAGGCCATATATCATGCAAAACATAATGATTAGTTTAGTTGTGAAAATGATAATATAAATACCATTGTGCATTGTTCTTGGACTTGGTATGATTTCTGTTTAAGTAAATTGGAGATCAAGGAGGATGAATTAGTAAAATATTCGTAGCCCAAATCACTAACCTAATCTATGGTAAAAGTTCTGTATATGACTCCTTTCTGGTAACGTTTTGAATTTTTAGATGCGCAGCCAGAGGAAAGGGGGCTACAAGGGCCATATCCCCCCAATTGACAGAAGAAAAAAAAATTAATAATTAAAAAATTAATAATAATTGATAATAAAAAAAATTACATATTTGCATGATTACAGACAGTGATACATCCTCATTATGGCATCTCGTGAACGTGATGTTGGACGTTCTTATGCGAGTGGGTCACAGAAAAGAAAGAAGAAAATTCAAGAAGAAGAACAGAAAAAGAAAGATGCAGGAAGCTGCAGAAAGATCACAGACATGCTCACGAAAACAGTTTCTGATGTTACCAGTACAGTTGAATCTGCAGATACGTCAGATCATACAGGAAGCCCTCCCTCCATTATTTCTCTGCCAGCATCTACTGCTTTTGTGTCGCCTCTCAATGTCTCAACGGACATTTCATCCACAGGATTTGTCTTAAAAGATCCTGCCTCATGGCCAAATGTAATCCCAGATTCTCTACGTAATGCTTTCATTGCAGAAAACTTCAGTCAAACTCTGAACATTGACTTTAGGAAATCAGTAAGGATTTATGATGATGGAAGTCGTCGTTGTTTAAAGTCATCTATGTTTTATAGGAAGCTTGCAAATTCAGAAACTGTGAAAAGATCATGGATGGTATACTCTGAAAGCTCAGGAAAAGTGTACTGTTCAGCATGCAAGCTATTTTCTACCAAAGAAAATACCTTCACACAGGGGTTCAATGACTGGAAAAATTCCAAGCGTTTCGAGGAACATGAAAACAGCACCACTCACAGGAGCTGTATTTTAGCCAGTGTATTTCGTGCACAGAAAAAAGGCTTATTGGATTCTCATTTGGAAAATCAAACTGAAAAAGAGCGCACTTATTGGAGAAAAGTTCTAGAAAGAGTTGTTGCTGTTGTAAAATTCTTAGCTCTAAGAGGACTTGCTTTCCGTGGAGAAAATGAGGTTTTTGGTTCGGAAAACAATGGCAATTTCCTAGGGATCATAGAACTGTTAGCACAATTCGATCCATTCTTAGCAAATCATGTGTCACGCCTTGGGAATGCAGGAAGAGGCACTGTATCTTACATGTCATCTACTATATGCAATGAATTTATTGAACTGATGACTAAGAAGGTCCTCAATAACATCATAGCAGCTGTGAAAACTGCAAAATACTTTGCAATAAGTGTAGATTCAACACCAGATATTTCACATACAGATCAATTGACATTCATTGTTCGCTTTGTCGACTCCAGTGGTAAGCCTGTAGAGCGCTTTATAAAATTCATTCCTCTTTCAGGCCATGATGGAGAAACAATGATGAATGTAGTACTGGATACTCTGCTTGAACATGATCTCTCTATTATGGATTGCCGTGGCCAGAGCTACGACAATGCAAGTAACATGTCGGGTAAATATAATGGATTGCAAGCCCGTATCAAGCAAATCAACCCACTTGCTGAATATGTGCCCTGCTCAGCACATTCTCTTAATCTTGTTCGGCCATGTGCTGCGGAGTGTTGTGTCGCGGCAGTTTCATTTTTTGGATTTTTACAAGCACTCTTTAATTTTTTCTCTGCTTCAACGCATCGGTGGAGTATACTCAAGTCAACCATTCATGGAGATGTCATCAAATCATTATCAACAACAAGGTGGTCAGCGCAGCATGATGCAACATGCTTTGAAAGACAGCTTTGCTGAAATACGTTCTGCTTTGATCCAAATAGCAGAGGATGAAGACCAGACAGCAACTACAAGAAGCGAAGCAGCCAGCTTAGCATCAAAATTGGAAGATTTTGAATTGGCCTTACTCTGTGTGCTTTGGGACTGTATACTGGAACGGTTAAATGCCACGAACAAGACACTTCAGAAAATTGAAATTGAAATGGCTACTTGTGCTAACCTCTATGCAGGCTTAGTGGAATTTGTAAGCTCACTTCGCAATGATGAAGTTTTTGAAATGTTTGAAGAGAAAGCTTAACTGCTGGTGAAAGACTACAGTTACCGGGCTGATCATCAGCGGTCAAGGAAGAGGAAACGCAATGTTGAAGAGCCAGACAATGAAATTGTGTTGCTACCAAGGCAGAAATGTAAGACAGCTACATACTTCGTCATTCTGGATTCACTGATTACAGAATTGATGAAAAGAAAAGAAATCTAGCAGAATCTCAGTGACAAGTTTGGATTTCTGTTCAATATTACTACTATGCCAGATGCAGAATTGAGAGAAGCTGCATTAAAGTTGCAACAACACCTTTCAGCAGATGTTCAGGACACATTTGTTGAAGAAATAGTTCATTTTTCTGGGTATATGAATCAGACAAGAAATATTGATTTTCAGAATATAATTGATGATTTTGCCAATATGAAATCGAGAAAAAAGTTTATTTAAGAAGTGCCTGTGAATATAAACATTTCCTTACTTTCTTGAGTTTATATGATTTGATAGTCTTATGCATGATGCAATGATAACAATAATGGTCAGTGATTTATAAAGGGAATAATAGTGCTGTAGTGGTTATGCTGAATATAATAGGTACATGATGTCGCTACTTTAATAGCCTAATCTAGTAATACTATGCTGTCTTGAGTTTATTCTCTTTAAAATGCATGATTTAACAAGATAGTTATAATGGCTGTTGGTAAATGGTTTTGGTTGTCTTGATGTACTTTCCCTATTAAATTTAATCTAAATAGCCAGAATGTATTTAATTAGACCTTAAACAGGCTCACACCGACCCCCCCCCCCACCCCCAAGCTGGAAGGGGGTCGCTTCGCTTACCCGTAACTCAAAGAGGCCCCGCCAATCTGAATAGCCTAGGGCCCGGAGACTTCTTAATCCGGCCCTCGCTGGGTCCCACAGGTGTCAGTCCTAGGACCAGTGCTGTTTCTGGTATTTGTGAACGACATGACGGAAGGAATAGACTCTGAGGTGTCCCTGTTTGCAGATGACGTGAAGTTGATCGAAGACCAGGCAGGACTACAAAGGGATCTGGACAGGCTGCAGACCTGGTCCAGCAATTGGCTCCTGGAGTTCAATCCCACCAAGTGCAAAGTCATGCAGATTGGGGAAGGGCAAAGAAGACCGCAGACGGAGTACAGTCTAGGGGGCCAGAGACTACAAACCTCACTCAAGGAAAAAATCCTGAGATGAGTATAACACCAGGCACATCTCCTGAAGCGCACATCAACCAAATAACTGCTGCAGCATATGGGCGCCTAGCAAATCTCAGAACAGCATTCCGACATCTTAATAAGGAATCGTTCAGGACCCTGTACACTGTGTACGTTAGGCCCATATTAGAGTATGCGGCACCAGTCTGGAACCCACACCTAGCCAAGCACGTAAAGAACCTAGAGAAAGTGCAAACGTTTGCAACAAGACTAGTCCCAGAGCTAAGAGGTATGTCCTACGAGGAGAGGTTAAGGGAAATCAACCTGACGACACTGGAGGACAGGAGAGATAGGGGGGACATGATAACGACATACAAAATACTGAGAGGAATTGGCAAGGTGGACAAAGACAGGATGTTCCAGAGATTGGACACAGTAACAAGGGGACACAGTTGGAAGTTGAAGACGCAGATGAATCACAGGGATGTTAGGAAGTATTTCTTCAGCCATAGAGTAGGCAGGAAGTGGAATAGTTTGGGAAGCGATGTAGTGGAGGCAGGATCCATACATAGCTTTAAGCAGAGGTATGATAAAGCTCACGGTTCAGGGAGAGTGACCTAGTAGCGACCAGTGAAGAGGCGGGGCCAGGAACTTGGACTCGACCCCTGCAACCTCAACTAGGTGAGTACACAAACAAGAGGAGGAAGGTTTCCTGTCTGGTACCGAGGCTTCCGGAAGCTGTGGAAGAACACTCGCTCATACTCAGTGTTTTTAAAATGTTGTACGTAGAGGCTTTTCCGTAGTTATCACCGTAGTTATCACTGTAGTTATTACCGTAGTTATCACCGTAGTTATCACCGTAGTTATCACTGTAGTTATCACTGTAGTTATCACCGTAGTTATCACCGTAGTTATCACTGTAGTTATCACCGTAGTTATCACTGTAGTTATCACCGTAGTTATCACTGTAGTTATCACTGTAGTTATCACCGTAGTTATCACCGTAGTTATCACTGTAGTTATCACCGTATTTATCACTGTAGTTATAACTGTAATCACCGTAGTTATCACCGTAATCGCTGTAGTTATCACCGTAGTTATCACTGTAGTTATTACCGTAGTTATCACCATAGTTATCACCGTAGTTATCACTGTAGTTATCACCGTAGTTATCACCGTAGTTGTCACTGTAGTTATCACTTTAGTTATCACCGTAGTTATCACTGTAGTTATCACCGTAGTTATCACCATAGTTATCACCGTAGTTATCACTGTAGTTATCACCGTAGTTATCACCATAGTTATCACCGTAGTTATCACTTTAGTTATCACCGTAGTTATCACCGTAGTTATCACTGTAGTTATTACCGTAGTTATCACCATAGTTATCACCGTAGTTATCACTTTAGTTATCACCGTAGTTATCACCGTAGTTATCACGGTAGTTATCACCGTAATTATAGTAACTCATCATTATATTTTAACTGTGAAAGTCATCAGTTTAACTCTCATTATTATCACCATCATCATTGTAACTATCACTGTCATTTTAGGTATCATTATCATCATCATCATCACTGACATCATCAATGTACATTATCATCATCATTACTGACATCATCAGTGTACATTATCATCACTGACATCATCAGTGTACATTATCATCACTGACATCATCAGTGTACATTATCATCATCACTGACATCATCAGTATACATTATTATCATCATCACTGACATCATCAGTGTACATTATCATAAGAACATAAGAACATAAGAACGAAGGAACACTGCAGAAGGCCTACTGGCCCATGCGAGGCAGGTCCAAGTCCCTACCGGCTTAAGCCAATGCACCCAACCTAGTCAGGTCAGGTCACATTGACTTAAGGGAGGAACACGGCAACCGACCTGTTAGCACAAGCTATCAGGTCCAACTCACACCCACCCACATCTACTCATGTATTTATCCAACCTATTTTTAAAGCTACACAACGTTCTGGCCTCTATAACTGTACTTGGGAGTTTGTTCCACTCATCCACAACTCTATTACCAAACCAGTACTTTCCTATATCCCTCCTGAATCTGAATTTTTCCAACTTAAAACCATTGCTGCGAGTCCTGTCTAGGCTAGATATTTTCAGCACACTATTTACATCCCCTTTATTTATTCCTGTCTTCCACTTATAAACCTCAATCATATCCCCCCTAATTCTACGTCTTCACTGACATCATCAGTGTACATTATCATCATCATCATCACTGACATCATCAGTGTACATTTTCATCATCGCTGACATCATTAGTGACATCAGTGTATAATACTTGGCTACGTGGCTGTACCAAAACACAGAGTCAGACATAATAAGTAAAAGTCTGGGTCACTGATGATGGTCCGGGAGGAAGCGAAACCTTCCGGTATTTAGGGGACACCTGTTATCATCTCCGGTAACCACCAGCATCACCGTAATTAACACTCTGCGTTGACAGCATTAATACCATGTATTATGCAACTTCCCCCCCCACACACACACACACACTTTGCAAACATACACATCGACCTTAACTAATTCAACATTCACTGACTCCCACTGGTGGTACTAAGGCTGAAAAAAAATGCTCATGAATTCGCAGCTCGCAAAATTAACGCTTTTAAACCCTTGCAAAGTTACCCTAATTCGCCATACTCACTCAGGTTACCTTGTGTTAGAGAGGGAGGGAGAGAGAGGGAGAGAGAGAGAGAGAGTGAATGAGAGAGAGAGTGAGAGAAAGACAGTTGGGATGGGATGATATGGAACCACTTCTACTAGTAGTCAGGAGAAAGCGGACCTCTTCGCCGAAAACTTTGCTACCAAACAAAAGTTCCTGATCCAGCAAGGGACCCTCCTTGGCTAGCTGTGTCAAAACTGTCAGCAGTGACAATAAGGCAGGAGGAGGTGTATTTCCTTCTTAAATCCCTTGATCAAGAAAAGGCTGTGGGTCCAGACAAGTTGAGCCCAAGATTGCCGAGATGTGCAGACCAGCTAGCAGTACCTCTAACTCGCATCTTTCAGGACTGCCTAGTACAGTGTAAATGGTCTTCTCTGTGGAAAGAGGTAAATGTAGTCCCTGTTCACAAAAAGAAGAGCAGAGCAGAAATCAAGAACATAGACCAGTGCCACTCTTGTCAATCACTGGCAAGATCCTTGAGACAATAATCTCAAAACAAATGACAGAGATTTTTGACTACCACTTCTTACTTTTTGACCGCCAATAAGGCTGTTAAACCTCTCCACTAAATGGCACCAGTCACTGGATGAATCCAAAGTCAGCTGTGTGGTAGCACTGGACATTGCTGGTGCTTTCGACCGAGTGTGGCACCAGAGCCTCTTTGCAAAACTGCACCTCGGTGCGCTTGCTCTCCCTCTGTGGGTTTCTAGCTCTCTTGCAGTGCTCCCCTTCCTTTGTATTTGACTGGCTCGTCATCCTTATTTCCCACTTCTACCACTACCACTACTACTACCTCTTCTACTACCACTACTACTACCTCTTCTACTACTACTACTACTACAACTACTGATGAAATTAAGACACATGTGCGGCGTCTGGTTGTCTTTGTTGTGGACGTTTCGCCATCCAGTGGCTGGCTGGATGGCGAAACGTCTACGGTGGGGATGCCCGGGTGTTGTGCATGTGTCATTTCATCCTGTCGGTATTATATACATTTCTTGTACTACTACTACTACTACTACTACTACTACTACCTCCACCTCTTCCTGCCTATATATAGCCGTCCTGCTCCACCTCTGTTAGTGTGACTTTGCCAATGGTCCAAGTCGGACCGAAACGTCGTCGTAAGCTTCTCTCTTTTATGTGCGGGTTATTTGTGTAAATGAGCTGATATAGGTAACAGCTCTTAGCTTGTCAATAAAGTTAGGAATCCTTAACCTGTAAATAGCTTGTCAATAAACCTAGGGATCCTTAACCTAACCTTGTCAAATTGTCAAACCCTGTGTAAAGAGAGAGAGAGAGAGAGAGAGAGAGAGAGAGAGAGAGAGAGAGAGAGAGAGAGAGAGAGAGAGAGAGAGAGAGAGAGAGAGAGAGAGAGAAGGGGGTAGAGAACTTTGCATTAATAACAAGGAAAGGTGCCAGGAGACTTGCTTAGTTGATATGACTCGTGTACTCACCTATTTTTGGTTGCAGGGGTCGATTCATAGCTCCTGGCCCAGCCTCTTCTCTGATCGCTATTAGGTTCTCCTTCTCCTTGCTCCATGAGCATTAACAAGCCTCTTCTTAGAGCTATGTATGGTTCTTGCCTCCACTACGTCACTTTCTAGATTGTTTCACTTTCTGACAAATCTGTGACTGAAAAAATACTTCCTAACATCCCTTTGAATCATCTGAGTCTTCACCTTCCAATTATGTGTGTGTGTATGTGTGTGTGTGTGTGTGTGTGTGTGTGTGTGTGTGTGTGTGTGTGTGTGTGTGTGTGTGTGTGTGTGTGTGTACTCATCTAGTTGTACTCACCTAGTTGAGGTTGCAGGGGTCGAGTCCAAGCTCCTGGCCTGGCCTCTTCACTGGTCGCTACTAGGTCACTCTCCCTAAACCGTGTACTTTATCATACCTCTGCGTGTGTGTACTCACCTATTTGTACTCACCTATTTGTGGTTGCAGGGGTCGATTCATAGCTCCTGGCCCCATCTCTTCGCTGATTGTGTGTGTGTGTGTGTGTGTGTGTGTGTGTGTGTGTGTGTGTGTGTGTGTGTGTGTGTGTGTGTGTGGCCTGTCTCTGGGTGTAGTGAAGCAGGCGTGACCTTTGACCTTCCTGTCTTGGTGTACTGAAGTAGGTGTGACCTGTGACCTTCCTCTCTCTTGAAGGCTCGGCTGTGACCTGTCCATATACCTGTCCCTGTGTATTGACAGATGAGTCACCTGTATCTAGTAAGTTTTATTAAAAATTCGTTTTGAGCTCAGGCTGGGCCGACTGTCTGCTTTGAAGACGAGTGTTGACCACTAAATTGGGCGAAACATCCATGTCTTGTCTCTACGATTATTGTCTTCTTCTCTACGATTATTGTCTTCTCTACGATTATTGCCTTGTTCTCTACGATTACTGCCTTGTTCTCTACGATTACTGCCTTGTTCTCTACGATTACTGCCTTGTTCTCTACGATTACTGCCTTGTTCTCTACGATTACTGCCTTGTTCTCTACGATTACTGCCTTGTTCTCTACGATTACTGCCTTGTTCTCTACGATTACTGCCTTGTTCTCTACGATTACTGCCTTGTTCTCTACGATTATTGCCTTGTTCTCTACGATTATTGCCTTGTTCTCTACGATTATTGCCTTGTTCTCTACGATTATTGCCTTGTTCTCTACGATTATTGCCTTGTTCTCTAGGAAAGTACATTAGGTTAACGCTAGTAAGCAGAGGGATCTCATGTAGACCAGAACAGTTAAACAGTGACAGTCTCACAGTCAGTGAGTGAAAGATGGTGTCTCCAGCAGTGCTTGTGACTTGTGACCCACTCACTCTCTTGCTTGTGTCTTGTGACCCACTCACTCTCTTGCTTGTGTCTTGTGACCCACTCACTCTCTTGCTTGTGTCTTGTGACCCACTCACTCTCTTGCTTGTGTCTTGTGACCCACTCACTCTTTTGCTTGTGTCTTGTGACCCACTCACTCTCTTGCATGTGTCTTGTGACCCACTCACTCTCTTGCTTGTGTCTTGTGACCCACTCACTCTCTTGCTTGTGTCTTGTGACCCACTCACTCTCTTGCTTGTGACTTGTGACCCACTCACTCTCTTGCTTGTGTCTTGTGACCCACTCACTCTCTTGCTTGTGTCTTGTGACCCACTCACTCTCTTGCTTGTGTCTTGTGACCCACTCACTCTTTTGCTTGTGTCTTGTGACCCACTCACTCTCTTGCATGTGTCTTGTGACCCACTCACTCTCTTGCTTGTGTCTTGTGACCCACTCACTCTCTTGCTTGTGTCTTGTGACCCACTCACTCTCTTGCTTGCTTGTGTCTTGTGACCCACTCACTCTCTTGCTTGTTTGTGTCTTGTGACCCACTCACTCTCTTGCTTGTGACTTGTGACCCACTCACTCGCTTGTGTCTTGTGTCCCACTCACTCTCTTGCTTGTGTCTTGTGACCCACTCTCTTGCTTGTGTCTTGTGACCCACTCACTCTCTTCCTTGTGTCTTGTGACTCACTCACTCTCTTGCTTGTGTCTTGTGACCCACTCACTCTCTTGCTTGTGTCTTGTGACCCACTCACTCTCTTGCTTGTGTCTTGTGACCCACTCACTCTCTTGCTTGTGTCTTGTGACCCACTCACTCTCTTGCTTGTGTCTTGTGACCCACTCTCTTGCTTGTGTCTTGTGACCCACTCACTCTCTTGCTTGTGTCTTGTGACCCACTCACTCTCTTGCTTGTGTCTTGTGACCCAGTCACTCTCTTGCTTGTGTCTTGTGACCCACTCACTCTCTTGCTTGTGTCTTGTGACCCACTCACTCTCTTGCTTGTGTCTTGTGGCCCACTCACTCTCTTGCTTGTGACTTGTGACCCACTCACTCTCTTGCTTGTGTCTTGTGACCCACTCACTATCTTGCTTGTGTCTTGTGACCCACTCTCTTGCTTGTGTCTTGTGACCCACTCACTCTCTTGCTTGTGTCTTGTGACCCACTCACTCTCTTGCTTGTGTCTTGTGACCCACTCACTCTCTTGCTTGTGTCTTGTGACCCACTCACTCTCTTGCTTGTGTCTTGTGACCCACTCACTCTCTTGCTTGTGTCTTGTGACCCACTCACTCTCTTGCTTGTGTCTTGTGACCCACTCACTCTCTTGCTTGTGTCTTGTGACCCACTCACTCTCTTGCTTGTGTCTTGTGACCCACTCACTCTCTTGCCTGGTTAAATGTAAGAAACCTGTCCACTGAACAAGGGTCATTAAGGTTAAAATAATAATAATAATAATAATAATAATAATAATAATAATAATATAATAATCTCTATTTTTGCAAGTACATGATACAACTTAGAGACCATAGCTGATATGTATGACGTACTATACAGAAAGCCCCTTGTTATGCAGAGCATATCGGGCAAATAAGGTTAATATTGTCCCCAGGATGCGACCCACACCAGCGGCTAACACCCAGGTGAACAGGGACAGCAGGTGTCTTAATGAAACACGCCCAAATGTTTTCACCCGCACCGGGGATTGAACCACGGACCTCAGTGTGTGAGCTGAGTGCGCTACCAACTGGGGATTTGAATATGTGCACCTCTGTGTATGTACACTGTAATCCACACTGATTCGGTGCTTCCGTGAACATTCCCAGCCATTGTACAATACCTACGCACTCTTCGACTCCTATTGACCATGACGGATTCCTAAGCCCTCACCTGATTTCCCAATTGGTTTGGCTTACACAGTTTCCCGGAACGACCAATCCAGAGCCCAGCTGTCGGCACATTTTCTGAATCTTGTCAGTGGGTTCACTTCACACTCCAAAAGTAACTGTCTAAAATAAATTAGGCATCTAATAAACTTTTGTTTTGATTTCCATGTAATTACACAAGTACCTGTTTCCTGTAGCTAATTGGTTAGTGGGATGTAAAGTCAGTCTACTACACGAGGGTCATTAAGGCTGCATGTCACCTATTTACCACCATTCAAAAATACTTTAATAGAGATAAACAGTGATTAAAGTAAGACCTGAGTGTTCGAACGTCTGATTAAAAACACACTGTTCGATATTTAAAGATATTTTCTTTAGACTATTAGAGATAAGCAAAGTCACCTCAAGAACCGCAACTCAATTGCCCCAAATGTCCGGGCATGTTAGTGGTTGATTAATTAGACATGTGTGCAACACTTGGGTATCTTTACTGAGGGAAACGTATCGTCACACACTGTCTTCATCAGTCCTATAATAATATCTGTATTTACTACAAGTACATGTACAAGGTATACAGAGCATAGCTGACATCAGTGACATACTACTATATAGAAAGCCGCTTGTTATTCAAAGCATTTCGGGTAAATTAGGTCAGTTTTGTCCCAGGATGCGACCCACACCAGTCGACTAACTCCCAGGTACCCGTTTTACTGACGGGTGAACAGGAACAGCAGGTGTCCTATGGAGACACGTCCCTAATGTTTTCCAGCCGTACCGGCGGAGATTAGAACTCCGGACCTCAATATGTGAGCTGAGTGCGCTACCGATCGAGCTACGGGAAACCCTTAAGTGAATTGCCTAGTGTATGTCTTACGTTGTCTTGTGTGTGTGTATATGTGCGTGTGTGTGTGTGTGTGAGAGAGAGAGAGAGAGAGAGAGAGAGAGAGAGAGAGAGAGAGAGAGAGAGAGAAGGTAGGTAGGGCTTCCTCTGGGGGAATCAGAAATGCCCTCAGAAATTGACACCTGAGTGAGAAGGGACTATTGAATTGAGTTTGTAGCAGGCAAGGAGAAGGGCGGTAGGAGTTAGTCTTGACAGGAGAGAGATAGAGAGAGAGAGAGAGAGAGAGAGAGAGAGAGAGAGAGAGAGAGAGAGAGAGAGAGAGAGAGAGGGAGAGGGAGGGAGGGAGAGAGACTGTCAAGATTCACGTTACAATACACTTGACCACAACATAGTCCACTTGTAGTCCTTACACAGAGATTTGAAACAGGTGGAGCTTGGAGTCTGAAGCTGTGGCAAGCGCTCTGTACAAAATAACAACACGACTATACGATATTCACATCTCAACGAGAGGTTCTCGATATTTAAGGGTTCTTGACCAGAGGTTCTACGACCTCTACAGATTTAGTGCTTCCCCCTTATAAAAAACAAGAACCGGGTGGCTA
This sequence comes from Cherax quadricarinatus, assembly GCF_038502225.1. Taxonomy (NCBI): domain Eukaryota; kingdom Metazoa; phylum Arthropoda; class Malacostraca; order Decapoda; family Parastacidae; genus Cherax; species Cherax quadricarinatus. The sequence continues at coordinate 5,267,612 of NC_091334.1, read as the reverse complement.
GACCAGTGACTCCCAAGAACCACCAGCAGGGAGACGACAGACAGGGGAAGAAGCGAGAACAAGCGTTGCGAAAACTGGTATGACACTTTGTCATACCCTACTAACCTCCTGTTGAGGTAGTCACACTAGCCTCCTGTTAAAATAGGTACTACCAGCCTCTCACTGAAACAGTCATACCAGCCTCGTGTTGAAATACCCACTTCAGTATGGGTCAAAATGATATATTTGTGTTTCCTGTCTTATTCCAGCAAGACTCAATTACCTTTAGATAATCAACGTATAACTTTACAGTATTATAATTGGTAGAAACAGTTCGAATAAGTAATTGGTGTTTAAGCCATTTTTTCACACAGTGTATCTTAAGATTATGCCAATTTTCAGTGTATCTGAAGATTAGTGTCTTTGCCATGTACAAGGGGACTTGTTAACATTTCTTACGAGGGTTTAGGTACAGTATCACAGAAGCTACACGATCTACAGCACCTACAAGCTGTGGTACGGATCGTACGGTCACCCTCATGTAACACAAATCCGTAATTGAGTCGCAGTTGAGGCTAACCTTGATTTGTTTGTGTGTTTTGGGTTCTAATGCAATCTTTTTAATATAGATTTTTGCTTGCAAATCCTGTCTGTATGTCGACATTATTACACCTAAAATTCCACAGGAACCTCATCCAGGATGAACCTTACATAGGGTTTAATCCAACCACACACTGCCAGTCCTAGGAGAAGAATCCAACCACACACTGCCATTACTAGTAGTAGAATACAACCACACTGCCATTCCTAGGAGTAGAATTCACTCACACACTGAAATTCCTAGAATTCAATCGCACACACTGCCAATCCTAGGAGTAGAATTATACTCTTGGTGTGACACCATCCTTTGCTTCAAGGTTTTACATAACTCACTAATCAACAAGACTTGCTCCTCTTCCATTCACGACAATAGGACTAAAGTCACTGTTCTCGTATATATTTCCTGAGCTCTCCACATCTCCACTGACGGTCTCAGTGCTCAACCCTTGAACACAACTGCACGACGCTATACCAACCACGGCATTTCATCACGAGGGACCTCACGCATCAACTCTCACAGACCCCACCAACCATTTCTGCTGCCAGACACAGTGTTCTTACCCACCAACCATCTCTGCTGCCAAACACTTTCAAGACTGTCATTTTTTCCACTTAACTTCAAGAACGTTAACACACAGCAACATCTTCAAGACCATTTTAACAGAGGAACACACACACACACACACACACACACACACACACACGGGTTCTGGCAGTAACTGTTACATCCAGAAATGGGTCGTCTCTGGGTACCATCATGCCAGCAAGGCTGAACAAGTTGAACTCTTGCGTGAACCACCGAAGTTCCCACGACCATCTGATGAACTGGAATAGGACACAATTCACTGCCAATGAGAACGGCTCCCACAGGAGGAGGTGTCTTCAAACACAATTTATGATAGTTTCGAACGATTTAAGGGCTTCTGTTATGCGTGCACTCTCTCCCCTTTCAGGTTAATCTGTGACTGTGTGGGCGAAACATCGACAATGTAAGTGAATGTAGGTTTATTTACCGTCTTAGAGAGTAACAACACACTGTTTCTCTTGCCTAAATCAAAGCACTATTGAGTTTTTAAAGCATTCATCCTGTTTTTTTCTCCCTCCCCAGTAAGTAACCAGTCCACTTTCTCTTCCCCAGAGATCGAGAGGCTGCAGACCGGGGTGAGAGGAGGAGGAGGAGGAGGAGGAGGAGGAAAAGCAGAAGAGAGAAAAATGGCTGACGTTACTAAGGACAAAGCCATCAAGCTCACCGTCCGTGTCTTGGTGCCTGTCCGTGACCACCCTAAGGTAAGGACCAGCAGATGGTACTTGTGTCCGTACCTCACACTCTCTCTCTCTCTCTCTCTCTCTCTCTCTCTCTATCGATCCATCTATCTATCTCTCTTCCTAATTCACTCATGTCCCTTCCTCCCTACCTACATATATCCTTCCCTCCCTACCTCCCTACCTTCGTACCTACAAACCTCCATTACCCCCTCCAACCACAACTCCTTCCCTCCACCACTCCCGATCTCCCTCCCCCCACCCCATCCCTCATCCCCCCTCCCCCTCCCTCTCCCCCTCCCCCTCCCCCTCCCCCCGACAACTCCACATTCTCAGACATAAAACACAGCTGTTGGATGTGTGTCGCGGGACAAAGAAACAGTCACACGACACGTGACTTACTGTTGCTGCCTCACCGTTCTGCAGCAACAGTAACTAAAGCCATTACTGTTGCTGCCTCACCGTTCTGCAGCAACAGTAACTAAAGCCATTACTGTTGCTGCCTCACCGTTCTGCAGCAACAGTAACTAAAGCCATTACTGTTGCTGCCTCACCGTTCTGCAGCAACAGTAACTAAAGCCATTACTGTTGCTGCCTCACCGTTCTGCAGCAACAGTAACTAAAGCCATTACTGTTGCTGCCTCACCGTTCTACAGCAACAGTAACTAAAGCCATTACTGTTGCTGCCTCACCGTCAAGTAACAGTAACTAACAGCATTACCGTTGTTGCTTCACTGTACTCATGTAACAGTAACCAACGGCATTACCGTTGCTGCCTCACTGTACTCAAGTAACAGTAACCAATGGCATTACCGTTGCTGCTTCACTGTACTCAAGTAGCAGTGACTAACGGCATTACCGTTTCTGTCTCACTGTACTCAAGTAAGAGTAACTAACGGCATTACCGTTGCTTCCTCCCCGTTCTCAAGCAACAGTAACCAACGATATTACCGTTGATGCCTCACTGTACACAAGTAACAGTAACTAACGCCATTACCGTTGCTTCCTCCCCGTTCTCAAGCAACAGTAACCAACGATATTACCGTTGATGCTTCACTGTACACAAGTAACAGTAACTAACGGCATTTCCGTTGCTTCCTCCCCGTTCTCGAGCAACAGTAACTAGCGGCCTTACCGTTGCAGCTTCACTGTACACAAGTAACAGTAACTAACGGCATTACCGTTGCTGCTTCACTGTACACAAGTAACAGTAACTAACGGCATTACCGTTGCTGCTTCACTGTACACAAGTAACAGTAACTAACGGCATTACCGTTGCTTCCTCCCCATTCTCAAGCAACAGTAACTAGTGGCCTTACCGTTGCAGCTTCACTGTACACAAGTAACAGTAACTAACGGCATTACCGTTGCTTCCCCCCCGTTCTCAAGCAACAGTAACCAGCAGCATTACCGTTGCTGCCTCACTGTACTCAAGTAACAGTAACTAAGGCATTACCGTTGCTGCCTCCCCGTTCTCAAGCAACAGTAACCAGCAGAATTACCGTTAGAAATAAGGAAGGATGCAAAAATTGGATGAAGATGTAAACAGAAAATATCAAAGAAGGAACAAATTAATATTACCCAGAGACAAAAAAAAAAATGTATTCCATTTCTTCGACTTGGAATTTTTCCCATCATTTGAAAAATTAAATTAGAGACTCAATTCCCAAAAATGATTTTTGAAATTAGAATTGTGAGGAGAGAAAAAATTCTAAGAATTAGGATTTTTTCGACCATTCTGTAAATCTTCAAATATAAAGAGAATTTATTGAGAGAAAAATAATAAACGATTTATTCTTTCCAATGTTTTTTTTTTTCATAAAAATAATTTTTTTTTTTGTAACATTTAAAAATATTTTTTTTGACTAGAATTATTATAAACAAAAAAAATCACAATATGGTGACTGGAACAATACACAAAGATGGCACAATACTGTGACTGGAACAATACACAAAGAAGGCACAATACTGTGACTGGAACAATACACAAAGATGGCACAATACTGTGACTGGAACAATACACAAAGATGGCACAATACTGTGACTGGAACAATACACAAAGAAGGCACAATACTGTGACTGGAACAATACACAAAGATGGCACAATACTGTGACTGGAACAATACACAAAGAAGGCACAATACTGTGACTGGAACAATACACAAAGAAGGCACAATACTGTGGCTGGAACAATACACAATAAAGGCACAATACTGTGACTGGAACAATACACAAAGAAGGCACAATACTGTGACTGGAACAATACACAAAGAAGGCACAATACTGTGACTGGAACAATACACAAAGAAGGCACAATACTGTGACTGGAACAATACACAAAGATGGCACAATACTGTGACTGGAACAATACACAAAGATGGCACAATACTGTGACTGGAACAATACACAAAGAAGGCACAATACTGTGACTGGAACAATACACAAAGAAGGCACAATACTGTGACTGGAACAATACACAAAGAAGGCACAATACTGTGACTGGAACAATACACAAAGATGGCACAATACTGTGACTGGAACAATACACAAAGATGGCACAATACTGTGACTGGAACAATACACAAAGAAGGCACAATACTGTGACTGGAACAATACACAAAGATGGCACAATACTGTGACTGGAACAATACACAAAGAAGGCACAATACTGTGACTGGAACAATACACAAAGAAGGCACAATACTGTGACTGGAACAATACACAAAGAAGGCACAATACTGTGACTGGAACAATACACAAAGATGGCACAATACTGTGACTGGAACAATACACAAAGATGGCACAATACTGTGACTGGAACAATACACAAAGAAGGCACAATACTGTGACTGGAACAATACACAAAGAAGGCACAATACTGTGACTGGAACAATACACAAAGAAGGCACAATACTGTGACTGGAACAATACACAAAGATGGCACAATACTGTGACTGGAACAATACACAAAGATGGCACAATACTGTGACTAGAACAATACACAAAGAAGGCACAATACTGTGACTGGAACAATACACAAAGAAGGCACAATACTGTGACTGGAACAATACACAAAGAAGGCACAATACTGTGACTGGAACAATACACAAAGATGGCACAATACTGTGACTGGAACAATACACAAAGATGGCACAATACTGTGACTGGAACAATACACAAAGAAGGCACAATACTGTGACTGGAACAATACACAAAGATGGCACAATACTGTGACTGGAACAATACACAAAGAAGGCACAATACTGTGACTGGAACAATACACAAAGATGGCACAATACTGTGACGGGAACAATACACAAAGATGGCACAATACTGTGACTGGAACAATACACAAAGAAGGCACAATACTGTGACTGGAACAATACACAAAGATGGCACAATACTGTGACTGGAACAATACACAAAGAAGGCACAATACTGTGACTGGAACAATACACAAAGATGGCACAATACTGTGACTGGAACAATACACAAAGAAGGCACAATACTGTGACTGGAACAATACACAAAGAAGGCACAATACTGTGACTGGAACAATACACAAAGATGGCACAATACTGTGACTGGAACAATACACAAAGAAGGCACAATACTGTGACTGGAACAATACACAAAGATGGCACAATACTGTGACTGGAACAATACACAAAGAAGGCACAATACTGTGACTGGAACAATACACAAAGAAGGCACAATACTGTGACTGGAACAATACACAAAGATGGCACAATACTGTGACTGGAACAATACACAAAGATGGCACAATACTGTGACTGGAACAATACACAAAGATGGCACAATACTGTGACTGGAACAATACACAAAGATGGCACAATACTGTGACTGGAACAATACACAAAGATGGTACAATACTGTGACTGGAACAATACACAAAGATGGCACAATACTGTGGCTGGAACAATACACAAATAATCCGCACACAATATTCTCAAACCTTGGGTGTTGCTCTGGGTGTTGCTCTGGGTGTTGCTCTGGGTGTTGCTCTGGGTGTTGCTCTGGGTGTTGCTCTGGGTGTTGCTCTGGGTGTTGCTCTGGGTGTTGCTCTGGGTGTTGCTCTGGGTGTTGCTCTGGGTGTTGCTCTGGGTGTTGCTCTGGGTGTTGCTCTGGGTGTTGCTCTAGGTGTTGCTCTGGGTGTTGCTCTGGGTGTTGCTCTGGGATCTCCTCTATCACCTGTTCTTGCTACTCTCAACATCGAATACTTTGTGACTGTTCTTGTTACTACTGTTGTTGTGCGACTTTCACTCTGGCTGCGCTATGTTGATGACATCTTCGCTCTGTGTCCTCGTGACTCTGGTCTCTTAAAACCATTTCTCGATCCCATTAACAATCTTGCTTCTTCCATTAGGTGTAAAGCTGAATGGGAATCTAATTCCTTGCTTCCTTTCCTTTTTTTTTTTTTTTTTTTTATTCGCCGGTACTCTCCCGGCCCGGGTCTTTTCCAAGTTGTGGTGACCCGGCCTTGGCTCCCTATCTGGGGAGTGTCTAGAGACTTAAGTCTCCCATGGGAGGAGGGACAAGCACCTCCTCATCTTTGGGACCAACTGTCCCCAGGCCTAGCCACATTCCCCGCCCTCGCGGGGCTCGTAGGGAGAAATTCCTTTCCTTGTTGTTCGTGTCCACCGCTCAGATACACGTTTTGTTTTTTCCGTGTACCGCAAGTCTGTGTACAGTGGCATGTACATTCACCACTTTTCTTAGGCTTTCTGTTGTTAAGAAAAGTGTTCTTATCTCTCTCTTTCTCTGTGTTCTCCACATTTGTGATCCGCAGTTCCTTGAATTAAAAATTTCGACTCTTCGTAATTCATTTTCTCGTCTTGGCTACCCTTCCCATTTCAAAGATTGCCTTCTCACGTGCTAAACGTAATTTCTTTTCTTCCAAACTCTCTACTCCCGAGAACTCTCCTGTCCTCTGCCTTCCCTACATTTCCAGTCTTTCTAATCTCAACAACTCTCTCCGTTCTTTAGACATCAAACTTACTTTCCGCCAGACTAACACTCTTCGTACCAATCTAGTTCACGCCACTCCTCCCTCTATAGATTATCCTGATATCTACTCTATTTCATGTTCCTCTTGTCCTCTTCAGTAACTGGCCGTTCTCTTTCCGACAGGCTTAGGGAGCACAAAAGTAGTGTTGGGCTTGCCGACACCAACAATGCTTTTTTCTGTCACGTCAGAGATCACGGTCATCCTATTGACTGGTGTGAAGGCTTACTCAGCCCTGTAACAACTTCAGTCAGTATTACCAAAGCTGGCTTCTCCTCAGGAAAATTAATGAATAGAAAAAGAAATAATAACAGACAATGATAAACACTTTATTATTTAGAAACGGAAAATGTAAAACAATAAAACATGATTGGGTATCCTAATTGAAAGAAAAATGAAAAATGAAACGAAAAAAATTACATTTGAACTCAACGCTAATATAGGTATATCGTGGTAATGGGGTGTCAGGTGTTGGTGACCACCACCGGCTCGTTCTTCACAGAGTGTAGCCGTGAATAATTATTTCAGATGACAGGAAAACAGGTTCGTTACCACTGCTATGATGAGGGGTTAGGTCCTGTGTTGGCTTACATAACAGGTAAGTAGATTAAACATGGGACGTCTCAGGACGTTAGTCTGTCTCCTTCTATTCTTCTCGTTGGTTGGCAGGTGACCCTCTCTGTCATTCCAAGCTGTAAAGAGACAGATTACCCACTGCTTAAGAAATCACTCTCCATGATAAGTACAATACCTAGAAGATGTGGTGATTATTAAAACATTTAACAGATAAAGACTGAAAGAACCAAGTTAATTATTGGTCAAAAGTGAAGCTTTCAACCAATAAGTCCACTAAAATATGATCAGGCATGTACTTACAGTAGTGTTGGGAGCTGTGAGTCGAGTGATTTACTGTTTGACCGGAGCCCCACACGTCACCTTTCGGGGGGAAGAGGGAGGGGAAGGGATAGCGGGAGCTAAACTGACCCTACCTTAACAAGCAGCCGGCAATCAAACTATCACTTTCGGGGAGGGGGAAAAAAGGGGGGGGGGGAATAGCGGAAGCTGGACTTACCCTACCTTAACAAGTAGCCGGCAATGAAACTATTGTTACTATACACTCCCTCGCTACTCCTATCTATTGAACTTTTCCCTCACACTCCCCCATACAAAGACTTATAGTTAAGGAGTATAAGAAAAATAGGTGAGGAAAAAGTTCTAACATGTGGAAGCCGCGTAAGGCAACAAATCTTCTACTGTCATGACTTAACCGGTCAGAGAAATAATTGGATGAACCATTGATATACACAATATGGAACTTAAAAGCCTGGAGTGCCAATGTCCACCTCAAGAGGCGAATGTTGGTTCCCTTAAAAGTTTCTAGGTATAGCAAAGGTTTGTGGTCCGTTTCTAAAATGAATTCTTTTCCCAGCAAATAAAATTTAAGCTTGGAGATACCCCACACAAGGGCCAAACATTCCTTTTCTATGGTGGAGTATCTCGTTTCTGCGGGAAGGAGTTTCTGGCTTAGGAAGCATACAGGGAAGGGAGTACCATCATGGTATTGTAGTAGCACCGCACCTAAGCCAGTATTGGAGGCATCAGTTCTTAAACAAAATGTTTTATTAATATCTGGAATCTTAAGTATAGGGTCTTTCGAAAAGATACTTTTAATCTCATTAAACTTTTCCTGTGCTACGTCGGAAAGTTCAAGAGTTTCCTTCACAGACTTTTTAAGGAAGTCAGATAAGATGCCTGTAAGATCAGTAAGGTTCGGGATAAACCGTGCATAAATATTTACAGAACCAAGAAAGCTACACATGAGCTTCTTGGTATTGGGGAATTTAAATTCTAATAAAGCTTTGATCTTACTGGGGAGAGGCTGCAGAGAGTTATTAGAAAGTATCAGTCCAAGATATCTAATCTTGTTATACCCAAGGAAGCATTTCTTCGGCTTGGCAGTGAGGCCATGAGAGCGTAACCTACGGAAAACTGATGTTAATGTTTGGATATGTTCGCTCCACGTGGATGTCATTACGTAAATGTTATCAAAATATACTGAAACATTTGGCATATTGCCAAAGACCTTTCTCATCAGTCTCACATAGGTAGCACAGGCAGTTACCAAACCGAAGGGCATAGTTCTATACTGCATCAGTCCTTGGTGGGTAGGAAAAGCGGTGTACTGCTTAGAAGAAGGATCTAACATTACTTGATGATATGCCTGTGCAATATCAATCTCTGAAATGAAGGAAGCGTCATAAAACTTGTGTAAATCGCTATCTATTAAGGGCATAGGCTCAGCATCCCACCGAGTTATAGCATTAAAGCCTCTGAAGTCAATAGCAAGACTATATGAATTATCCTCCTTCTTAACCATGACTACTGGTGAGCAATATGCAGATACTGAAGGTTCAATGATCTTTAGTTTTAATAATTTGTCTACCTCTCGGTCAAATGCATCCCTAAGGTGAACTGGAACTGGGTATAATTTCCGTTTGATCGGATTGTCCGTCACTAAGTCAATCTTATGGACTACCGTGGAGGTAACACCTGGAATATCAGTAAAGACGTCTGAAAAGTTACACATTGAAGTAGTTCATGTCTCTTATGGTCATCCAAAGATTCATTAATATTAATGTTGGTAGCGTCCGAGTGGTCAAGAGTCACCAAGTCATGTAGTTCTTCATCATAGTCTAAGTTAGAGGTGTCAATTACACACACCTTACATTCTTCAGTTGTCTTATCAAGTTCGTGTGGAAAAACTAAGTCAAAGTTATTAAGGCAGTTAACCGAATTTCTTCGGTAATATTTTTTAAGGATGTTGATATGATAAAGCTTAGGTTTCCCCTTGACTTCTATGAGGTAGTCAACTTTCCCACAAATTTTTAATACTTTATATGGACCTTTCCATGCTACTAATAATTTATTTGACTTGATAAGCAAAAGTACCAGAACTTCATCCCCTACTTTAAAACTTCTCCTCTGACTTTTGGAATCAAAATAGGTTTTGTACTGGTCCATTGACAAGCTTAGGCTTTTCGAAACTATGTCAGAGGTCTCCTCAAGTTTGGATCTAAGGTCAAGGAGAAACTAGTAAGAAGACTGAACCTCAGCATTTACCTACTCATTAGTCCATAAGTCATGAAGGATGGACAATGGACCTCTGGTCTGTCTACCATAGAGAAGTTCAAAAGGTGAAAACCCCAAAGAGTCACTGGGAACTTCCCTCATGGCAAACAAAGCACAGGGTAGGTAACGATGCCACTCCTTAGGTTTAAGGGAGCAAAGTTTCCTTAAAATGGACTTGAGAATCGAATGCTGGCGCTCAATCCTCCCATTACAGCTGGGATGATAGGGTGTGGTGAAGAGAGGCTTCACTCCCAGAAGTTGGTATAGATGTTGCATTAAGTCAGATGTGAATTGTGTCCCACGGTCAGACAAAATTTCTCTAGGGATGCCCACTCTGGAGAATATGGACAAAAGGGCTTCAGCCACCTCTGTAGTAGTTATGGTCTTTAAGGGTACGGCTTCAGGGAAACTCGAAGCATAATCAACTAATGTTAATATTTATCAATGTCCCCCAGATGAAAGTGGAGATAAAGGACCAACGATGTCAATAGCTACTCTTTCAAACGGTACCGTAAAGATAGGCATTTTAACCATAGGTACTCGACTGGTACATCGGGAGGATGACAGTTGGCAAACTTTACACGATCTACAATAGGTAGTGACATCTGAGGACATTTTTGGCCAAAAATAGGTTTCCCTAATTTTATTTAAGGTTTTACGATGCGAGAAATGTCCGGCCACTGGCAGCTCATGAGTCATTTTAAGAACAGTCTCTCTACATTGACTTGGAACAACTAAGATGGAATAGTCTATCTCATCTGAATTTAATATGAATACTGACTTGCACAAGATACCTTTTATATATTCAAATTTATATGAAAAGTTTTTCCTTTGGATAACTTGATTTTGTTTAGCGGCATTATGGTAATTCTGAAGAGAAGGACAATTACGTTGTAAATTGACAAAGGAGTCCTTCGATATATCTAAAGGCTTAAAGTCAGGGAAAATCAAAGGATGGACAGTAGGAGAAGCCTGGGCTTTGGTCTGAGCCCTAGTCAAGACATTTATGGTATCGGAGGCGATATATTCACTTTCATCTAACAAGTGAACCGGTGATCCGACTACCTCGCTTTCGAGAGTAGCATCACTGGTTTTTAATCCCACATGAATCTCACGAGACATTGTCTCATCTGAACTTTCGAGGAGCTTCTCTGACTCTACAGGAAGAGGATCTGAAGCACTTATGTCCATCTTTGGTGATGAAAGGTCAACCTCAGAAGGAAGAATGGCACCTTTTACATTACCTATTAGTACGGAGCAAGAAGTGATGGGAGCTAGTACGGCTTCAGGCCAACCTGTGAACCATTTAGACCTAATGTAACAACGGATGGTAGAAAAAGTGTCCGTACGGCCCAAGTAGTCTGAAAGTATAGCAGAGGAATAAGTTTCTTTAGGGTTAGGGAACAGCTTATCAGAAATGACTATGCATGTGCATCCAGTGTCTCGTAAAATGGTAGATACATTAAGTCCATTAACTGTTCCTGAACAGAAGGGTGCTTGGTCATTTCAGTCTTTAAAACATCTTCCAACTTTTTGGACCTTCTTAGAAGGACAATCTGGACGTTTATGTCCCTTAACACCACACAAATGACAAACAGGAATAAAAGAAGTCACTTTACTTTCCACTAGAGGCTTTGATTTCTTAAGGTCTGATAAACCCTTGCCCTTAGGGTTCGATCCCTTTAGGTCTTTATAGGAATTGTGAGCCTCAGCATACAAGTCAGCGGCCTCAGCAACTTCCTCAGCTTTAATCAGGTTATGTTCTCTAATGAATGTTCTTATCTGGTGGGGAAGAGCTGTCAGGAACTGGTCAGCAACCATGAAGTCTCTAAGAGATTCATAACTGTGATCAATTCCTGAACTCTCTAACCAAAAGTCGAACAAACGAAAGAGTGTTACCTGTAACTGCTGAAAGTTCTGGCCAGGCTGTAAGGTGGCATACCTGAAATCTTTCCTGTAAGAATTAGTGGTTTTTTGATATGCTTTAAGGATTGCCTTCTTCAGTAGGTTATAATTACATATATCCTGCGACAAAGTTGCATAGATATTCAAAGCTGTACCAGAATATAACATTCCTAACCTGGTAGCCCAGGTGTCAGCAGGCCATTCACAGAGGCTAGCGGTATTTCCAAACCTGATAATGTATGAAGTTATGTCTTCCCCCTCTGTGAAGGGAGGTAAATTAAGTGTTGGAATATGTGCACTAGCTGCATGATGTTCAATTACTCCTTCCTCTAATTGTTGTTGTGTAAGAGTTAACTTTTTATTCTCTAATTCAAGGCGAGCTTTTTCGAGCTCGCGATCCTTTTCTCTCTCTATTAACTCAAGTTCTCTAGCTTTTTCCTCATGTTCTCTAGCTTTTTCCTCAACTTCTCTATCCTTTGCTCTTTCCTCAAGTTCTCTTAATTTAACTTGTTCCTCACGTACTTTAGCTTGTTCCTCACGTACTCTAGCTCTCTCCTCATGATCAAGTTTATCATGCTCCTTTTTGTCTTCTCTCTCCCTTTCTAACTGTCTATCTTGGTTTTCTCTTTCAATTCAATCTATCTCCTTTTTATCCTCTCTTTCTCTTTCTGTCTTTCTTGATTCTCTCCCTCTATTCTTTCTCTCTCCTTATTCTCTTCTCTTTCCCTTTCTAACTGTCTCTCTTCTCTCTCAATTCTCTCTCTTTCAAGTCTTTCCTGGATCTTAGCACTAATGAAAGATTCTAAATTTTTCCCTGTTATTCCTAACTTACTTCCAGCATTCATCCAAAACTGGTATTCCTCCATACTTGCAAGAATAACTTAAACTACCAGGGGAAAAATGAAACAGGTATCAAAGAAAATGGAGGGTTCAATTTCTGCTCCACTCAAACTGTAAATAAACCAGAGGGCTCGATCCCTACTTCAATTAAACAATATGTATTAATTAAAACAAAGGGTTCTATGCCAGTTCCAAGCAAACAGTAAGTAGAATGGGGTCCCTTGACCATCCAATCTTCTCACCAACAAATCAAGAGTGTCCTACGACAGTTCCCTTGATAAAATAAAGAGCTCAATGAAACAAATTGTCACTGGAAAATCTCGGGTCCCTAGAGTCTAATCCTCCAAAGTGTTTCAAGCTCGGAAAAAAAAGTGGCAAAATTAAATATTATATCCTGCCTGACTTGACTTATAATAAATTGAGACTATAACAATCACCAAATCTTTTAAATACCTGTACCGTAGTCCTACCATAGAGAATGATTACTCATGGCTGGTGGTAACCGTCTGTGGTATGCGGCGTTGAAGTTCCAATGGTAGATTCGAGATGGAATTGAATCTTGATTCAGTAGAGTTGATCCTGGCAAGGTCGCCACTTGTGAAGGCTTACTCAGCCCTGTAACAACTTCAGTCAGTATTACCAAGGCTGGCTCCTCCTCAGGAAAATTAATGAATAGAAAAAGAAATAATAACAGACAATGATAAACACTTTATTATTTAGAAACGGAAAATGTAAAACAATAAAACATGAATGGGTATCCAAATTGAAAGAAAAATGAAAAATGAAATGAAAAAAAATTACATTTGAACTCAACGCTAATATAGGTATATCGTGGTAATGGGGTGTCAGGTGTTGGTGACACTGAGTGTTGTTGAAATCGTAGCCGTTGCTGATGTAGTGGGGGGGTAGCAGGTGTTGGTGACCACCACCGGCTCGTTTTTCACAGAGTGTAGCCGTGAATAATTATTTCAGATGACAGGAAAACAGGTTCGTTACCACTGCTATGATGAGGGGCTAGGTCCTGTGTTGGCTTACATAACAGGTAAGTAGATTAAACATGGGACGTCTCAGGACGTTAGTCCGTCTCCTTCTGTTCTTCTTGTTAGTTGGCAGGTGACCCTCTCTGTCATTCCAAGCTGTAAAGAGACAGATTACCCACTGCTTAAGAAATCACTCTCCATGATAAGTACAATACCTAAAAGATGTGGTGATTATTAAAACATTTAACAGATAAAGACTGAAAGGACCAAGTTAATTATTGGTCAAAAGTGAAGCTTTCAACCAATAAGTCCACTAAAATATGATCAGGCGTGTACTTACAGTAGTGTTGGGAGCTGTGAGTCGAGTGATTTACTGTTTGACCGGAGCCCCACACGTCACCTTTCGGGGGTGGGGGGAGAGGGAGGGGTAGGGATAGCCGGAGCTAGACTGACCCTACTTTAACAAGCAGCCGGCAATCAAACTATCACTTTCGGGGAGGGGGAAAAAAGGGGGAGGGGAATAGCGGGAGCTGGACTGACCCTACCTTAACAAGTAGCCGGCAATGAAACTATTGTTACTATACATTCCCTCGCTTCTCTTATCTATTGAACTTTTCCCTCACAACTGGTCTCCTGCTAAAACTGTCTACTCAACTTCTAACTTTCACAGTCGCCGTCTGGTTGAATCCTCCCTCATACACAACTTTCCTTGTATGAATCTTAGTCGTGGCTTTGTCTCTGTAGATGCCTTCCTTTCCCACTCCATTGTAAAATACTCCAAACTTTAGAACACCCGTGACTTAACCTGGTTTTTTTCTCCTTCTACCTCTCTCCCTTTCCTCTTTCTTTTTTTTTTCTTTTTTCTGCCTTGGGTATTTGGACCTGTATAATTTATTTTCCCCTCCCTCCTCTGGGTTTTAGTTCCTACCCTTCGTGGGCCCCTAGCTCCACTGCTGTGCTCCTCTTAGTCTTTATGGGCCCCTAGATCCCCTGCAGTGCTCCTCTTAGTCTTTATGGGCCCCTGGATCCCCTGCAGTGCTCCTCTTAGTCTTTATGGGCCCCTGGATCCCCTGCAGTGCTCCTCTTAGTCTTTATGGGCCCCTGGATCCCCTGCAGTGCTCCACTTGGTCTTTCACTGACTCCACTACTACTACCACCACCACCACTTCCTCTCTACTTCCTTTCCTACTACCTCTCTCGTCCCGTCCTTGTCTACTGCTCAATATATATTCCCTCCTCTCCTTACTGTACCATAATTTTTAAAGGGGTGGACCGGTAAGCCAGTGGAAGGCCTCGGTCAAACGACCAAACGCTCCAACGGCAGCTCATCATCTAACTAAGACCCGCGTCAGGAGACATTTGCCCTGTTTCCTGACGAACCTAACCTAACTTAACCTAACCTAACCCAATCTAACCTAACATAACCTAAGCTAACCTTACCTAACCTAACCTAACGTAACCTAACCTAACCTAACCTAAGCTAACCTTACCTAACGTAACCTAACTTAACCTAACCTAACCTAATCTAACCTAACATAACCTAAGCTAACCTTACCTAACCTAACCTAACGTAACGTAACCTAACCTAACCTAACCTAACCTAACCTAACTTAACCTAACCTAACCTAATCTAACCTAACATAACCTAAGCTAACCTTACCTAACCTAACCTAACGTAACGTAACCTAACCTAACCTAAGCTAACCTTACCTAACGTAACGTAACCTAACGTAACGTAACGTAACCTAACCTAACCTAAGCTAACCTTACCTAACCTAACCTAACGTAACGTAACCTAACGTAACCTAACCTAACCTAACCTAACCTAACTTAACCTAACCTAACCTAATCTAACCTAACATAACCTAAGCTAACCTTACCTAACGTAACCTAACGTAACGTAACCTAACCTAACCTAACCTAACCTAACTTAACCTAACCTAACCTAATCTAACCTAACATAACCTAAGCTAACCTTACCTAACCTAACCTTACCTAACGTAACGTAACGTAACGTAACGTAACGTAACGTAACGTAACGTAACGTAACGTAACGTAACCTCCTTCCTGTCAGTCCTGTCAGCTCCTCTCTATGTCCGTGTTATAATTATATTTTCCTTCACTTCATTCATTGTACATTTTTTTAATTATTTTTAACCCGATTTAGAAGAAATGTGACAAAATATAAAGAGAAAATATATTTAATGTAATTTTGGCCAGGAAAATTTGTTATATATATAAATTTTGAGTTTTTTTTTTTTTTTTGGGGTTGCTGGATTGTGCTCAAAAACCGACGTAAAATTTGGAGACAATATTTGCATTGTAAAAATTATCCTGTATTAATATAAAATTTGGTAATTAAATAATTACGTTCACTGATTACTTTCCCACTATCACCACTCTCTCTCTCTCTCTCTCTCTCTCTCTTTGTAAGTCTGTCTCTCTCTCTTTGTTTATGTCTCTGTTATCTCTCTCTCTTTCTCTATTTCTCTATTTCTCTCTCTCTCTCTCTCTCTCTCTCTCTCTCTCTCTCTCTCTCTCTCTCTCTCTTTGTTCATATATCTGTTATCTCTCTCTCTCTCTCTCTCTCTCTCTCTCTCTCTCTCTTTGTTTATATGTCTGTCTGTTATCTCTCTCTCTCTCTTTGTTCATATATCTGTTATCTCTCTTTCTCTCTCTCTCTCTCTCTCTCTCTCTCTCTCTCTCTCTCTCTGTTTATATGTCTGTCTGTTATCTCTCTCTCTCTCTCTCTTTGTTCATATATCTGTTATCTCTCTTTCTCTCTCACCAATGTGACGTCTCTCAAGGTGTAAGGCGGCCAGACCGGACTGCCTGATCAACCAGGCTGTCACTGCTAGCAAACCAACACACCAGATAAAGTTCCACTTCCCACCTACAATCCTCTCCTCCAGGAGCAGCCCTGTTGCCCCTCACCCTCTCCCCCTGCCAAGGCGTATAGGGCATGCATCACATGACCTAACACCTTGCCCATTACTCACGAAATCGTAATGACACTATTGCAAACAAAGCATACCACGGGTGGGGTTAGAACCCGCGACCAGAGAGTCTCAAAACTCCAGACCGACGCGTTAGCCACTGGACCAGCTAGCCACAATAAGATTCGTCCAACTAGGCATATTTCTACACCATAGGAAGGTTAGCATAGGCACCACTGTGACCACAAATGCAAGTTTTTACAGACGAATCTCCCTCTAGCATGGCAGTGACGAACTCTAGCTCAAGTCCCCTCAAAGCCGTTAACATGAATCTTATTGAAGCTAGCTGGCCCAGTGGCTAACGCGTCGGTCTGGAGTTATAAGACTCTCTGATCGCGGGTTCTAACTCCACCCGTGGTATGGTTTCTTTACCTTGCCCGTTGCTCTCCCTCAGTTCAACTTCGTGGGCAAGCTGCTGGGACCCAAGGGAAACTCTCTGAAGAGATTACAAGAGGAAACCATGACGAAAATGGCAATACTAGGGAGAGGATCCATGAGAGACAAACAGAAGGTAGGTACCAGTATGCTGTACCTAATGAAGCTTAAGCTTGAGGGCCCCTAGGGAGAAGATCCATGAGAGGCAAACAGAAGGTAGGTACCAGTATGCTGTATATAATGAAGCTTAAGCTTGAGGGCCCCTAGGGAGAAGATCCATGAGAGGCAAACAGAAGGTAGGTACCAGTATGCTGTACCTAATGAAGCTTAAGCTTGAGGGCCCCTAGGGAGAGGATCCATGAGAAACAAACAGAAGGTAGGTACCAGTATGATGTACCTAATTAAGCTTAAGATTGAGAGGCCCCTAATCCCTGAGGGGCCCCAGAAACCACTTTAGTCCCATTTGGTCTACTATATGAGAAGGTTTTCGAAAAATAATAATAATAATTCTGTATAAAATAATAGATTAAATTCAAAATTAAAAGCTTATTAATTAATCATGTCGAGCAGCTGTTGCTGGTGGTCACAGTGACCCCATGACAGTTCAAGCTTCAGGGCCACAAAACTGTAGGTCTGCCACTGGCTCTGAGACAAGGTAGGTACCAGTATAGTGGTAGTATGCTCTGGGACAAGGTAGGTACCAGTATAGTGGTAGTATGCTCTGGGACAAGGTAGGTACCAGTATAGTGGTAGTATGCTCTGGGACAAGGTAGGTACCAGTACAGTGGTAGTATGCTCTGGGACAAGGTAGGTACCAGTATAGTGGTAGTATGCTCTGGGACAAGGTAGGTACCAGTATAGTGGTAGTATGCTCTGGGACAAGGTAGGTACCAGTACAGTAGATGTATGCTCTGAGACAAAGTAGGTACCAGTACAGTGGTAGTATGCTCTGGGACAAGGTAGGTACCAGTACAGTAGATGTATGCTCTGAGACAAAGTAGGTACCAGTACAGTGGTAGTATGCTCTGGGACAAGGTAGGTACCAGTATAGTGGTAGTATGCTCTGGGACAAGGTAGGTACCAGTATAGTGGTAGTATGCTCTGGGACAAGGTATGCACCAGTACAGTGGTAGTATGCTCTGGGACAAGGTAGGTACCAGTACAGTGGTAGTATGCTCTGGGACAAGGTAGGTACCAGTATAGTGGTAGTATGCTCTGAGACAAGGTAGGTACCAGTACAGTGGTAGTATGCTCTGAGACAAGGTAGGTACCAGTACAGTGGTAGTATGCTCTGAGACAAGGTAGGTACCAGTACAGTGGTAGTATGCTCGTGGTAGTATGCTCTGAGACAAGGTAGGTACCAGTACAGTGGTAGTATGCTCTGGGACAAGGTAGGTACCAGTACAGTGGTAGTATGCTCTGAGACAAGGTAGGTACCAGTACAGTGGTAGTATGCTCTGAGACAAGGTAGGTACCAGTACAGTGGTAGTATGCTCTGAGACAGGGTAGGTACCAGTACAGTGGTAGTATGCTCTGGGACAAGGTAGGTACCAGTATAGTGGTAGTATGCTCTGGGACAAGGTAGGTACCAGTATAGTGGTAGTATGCTCTGGGACAAGGTAGGTACCAGTATAGTGGTAGTATGCTCTGGGACAAGATAGGTACCAGTATAGTGGTAGTATGCTCTGGGACAAGGTAGGTACCAGTACAGTGGTAGTATGCTCTGGGACAAGGTAGGTACCAGTACAGTGGTAGTATGCGCTGGGACAAGGTAGGTACCAGTACAGTGGTAGTATGCTCTGGGACAAGGTAGGTACCAGTATAGTGGTAGTATGCTCTGGGACAAGGTAGGTACCAGTATAGTGGTAGTATGCTCTGGGACAAGGTAGGTACCAGTATAGTGGTAGTATGCTCTGGGACAAGGTAGGTACCAGCACAGTGGGAGTATACTCTGAGACAGGGTAGGTACCAGTACAGTGGTAGTATGCTCTGGGACAAGGTAGGTACAAGTACAGTGGTAGTATGCTCTGGGACAAGGTAGGTACCAGTACAGTGGTAGTATGCTCTGGGACAAGGTAGGTACCAGTACAGTAGATGCATGCTCTGAGACTAGGTAGGTACCAGTACAGTGGTAGTATGCTCTGGGACAAGGTAGGTACCAGTACAGTAGATGCATGCTCTGAGACTAGGTAGGTACCAGTACAGTGGTAGTATGCTCTGGGACAAGGTAGGTACCAGTACAGTAGATGCATGCTCTGAGACTAGGTAGGTACCAGTACAGTGGTAGTATGCTCTGAGACAAGGTAGGTACCAGTACAGTGGTAGTATGCTCTGAGACAGGGTAGGTACCAATACAGTGGTAGTATTCTCTAGGACAAGGTAGGTACCAGTACAGTGGTAGTATGCTCTGAGACAGGGTAGGTACCAGTACAGTGGTAGTATGCTCTAGGATAAGGTAGGTACCAGTACAGTGGGA
This sequence comes from Cherax quadricarinatus, assembly GCF_038502225.1. NCBI lineage: Eukaryota > Metazoa > Arthropoda > Malacostraca > Decapoda > Parastacidae > Cherax > Cherax quadricarinatus. Next base: position 5,248,043 of record NC_091334.1, on the reverse strand, counting down.
GTATACTCTGAGACAAGGTAGGTACCAGTATAGTGGTAGTATATGCTGAGACAAGGTGGGTACCACTACAGTGGTAGTATACTCTGAGACAAAATAGGTACCACTACAGTGATAGTATACTCTGAGACAAAATAGGTACCACTACAGTGATAGTATACTCTGAGACAAGGTAGGTACCACTACAGTAGTAGTATACTTTGAGGCAAAATAGGTACCACTACAGTGGTAGTATCGCCATATTTACACTGGAAAACGAAAAATATTTTATTTGAGTCACACCACAAGAATTATAATGGGTTACCAAATCCCATCAGCCGTCACCCATCACCCATGCCAGGCGGGGATTAATGGGGAGACTATTCTTAGGAAATCTTGACCAACATTACCTCGCCTTTGTAACTATATGGAGGCCAGGATCTTCCTTTCAGTTATAAGCAGATAAGTGAAACTTTTCGCCTACACAGTAGGTTTCTTCAGTCAAATACAGGGAGTCAGCAGAAGCAGTAGTGATGTCAAGATGATGTAAACAGTCCATCACCCTCGAGACGTAGTTTTGAGGTGGTCAGTCCCTCAGCCTGGAGAAGAGTTTTGCTCCATAATCTGGAACAATGTTCCGGAGTGGTTGGGGACTCGTCTGTCAAAACCTGCACTTGTGGTCACAGTATGTGGCCCATGCTAACCTCCCTATAGCGTATAGAAATATTCCTTCTTGGTTACTCTTATAAGAACATAAGAAAGAAGGAGCACTGTAGCAAGCCTACTCTGCCATGCGAGGCAGGTCCAAGTCTCCCACCGGTTTAAGCCAATGACCCAATCTAGTCAAGTCAGGTCACATCCACTTAAGGAAGGAGCACGGAATCAGACCAATTAACACAAGCTAGTCAAGTCCGACTCACACCCACCCGCATCCACTCATGTATTTATCTAACTTATTTTTAAAGCTACACGACGTTTAGTTATTTAGTTTGTTCCACTCATCCACAACTCTATTGCCAAACCAGCGCTTTTCTATATCCTTCCTGAATCTCAATTTTCCAACTTAAACCATTGCTGCGAGTCCTGTCTTGGCTGGATAATTTCAGCACGCTATTTACTTTCCCTTTATTTATTCCTGTTTTCCATTTATACACCTCGATCATTTCCTCCCCTAATTCTACGCCTTTCCAGAGAGTGCAGATTCAGGGCCCTCAGTCTATCCTCATAGGGAAGATTTCTGATACATGGGATCATCTTTGTCATCCTCCTCTGTACGTTTTCCAGAGCATTTATATCCATTCTGTAATACGGTGACCAGAACTGAGCAGCATAGTCTAAATGAGGCCTAACCAAGGATATATAGAGTTGAACAACCTGAGGACTTCTATTATTTATACTTCTAGATATGAAGCCAAGGATTCTGTTCGCTTTATTGGGAACACTAATGCACTGTTGTCTTGGTTTTAGATTACTGCTAACCAGAACTCTTAAATCCTTTTCGCAATCATTAATATTATGATCTACATTATTTAGTTTATATGTGGCATGGTTATTTTCCTGTCCAATGTTTAGAACTTTGCATTTGTCTATATTAAACTGCATCTGCCACTTCTCCGACCATTGCATCAGTCTATTCAAATCTTCTTGGAGTGCTCTAAGGTCCTCGTCGGAATGAATTCGATGGCCTGTTTTGGTGTCATTGGCAAACTTGCTTATGTCGCTATTTATTCCCTCATCTATGTCGTTTATGTAGATTGTGAACAACAAGGGCCCAACACTGACCCCTGTGGAACACCGCTCGTGATGCTTCCCCACTCTGATTTCTCCCCATTTATATAGACTCTCTGCTGTCTATCTGTCAACCACGCCTCTATCCAGGAAAAAAATTTCTCATATTTTATGTGCCTCAATTTTCCTCAATAGTCTCTGATGTAGGACTTTATCAAAAGTCTTACTGAAGTCCATATACACAATATCATATTTAGAGCCATCTGGCTCAGTAGTTAACGCACTGGCCTGTGAGTTTGAGCACTCATCTGCCATGGGTTCAAGCGCCACCCATTCCATAATTTTCTTAATTTTAAACAGATGTTGAACTCTCGTCAGCCAGAATGACCTTCATTCTCTGCATACTCAATCTCCAATTTCCAGTAAGTATTATTTTTCAGTATATCCCCTCCAAAAATTGGAGGGCATGTAAAGTTTGGGAGTATGCAACAAGACTGACTTATGGACCTTGACGTTGCAGGCACGGCAGTGCTACCTGCAATGTTGCATCTCACGTTAAGATGGATACCTTATTCTATCCAAGTGAATCCTGAACATTAATCTATCTATGCAAATGACTTCAAAACACTGATCTCTATGTATCTCTAACCACTAAGCACTGATCTCGCCCTACCTGTTAGCCACTAATCATTGACGTACACACACTGAACTCTGACCCCTCACTGCCCTACAGGAGGAAGAACTGAGAGTGTCAGGGGACGCCAAGTTCAACCACCTGCTGGAGGACCTGCATGTGGAGGTGACAGCAGTGGCACCTCCGGCAGAGGCACACGCTCGCATCGCCTACGCTCTTACTGAGATACGCCGCTACCTAGTGCCAGTAAGTGCCACACTGCTGCGTTGCTACCTATTAGCAGTGAGTACCAGATTCACACTGATTCCAGGTCAATTCTTCTTTATCCAGTTGTCGATATTTGTATTTTACCTCTTCCCCCGCTTCACCCACCCCAACAAAAGTAACAATACGCTCTACGTTTCGCCCCATCTAGGACTACAACGACGAGATACGTCAGGGTCAGATGCGAGAGATGCAGCTGCTGGTGGGCACCAGTCACTCCCTCACCAACAATAACAATAACAACAACAACGGCACCACCTGTGGCTCCGAGGAGGGGTCGTGCTCCCCTCAGTCGTCTGGCTCACCCCCTCCCCCAGGGGTGGTGGGAGGGGGGCGTGGGGGAGCCGTTAGGGGTGGGACTAATCTGAGCCTGGCGTCCCCTCATCCAGCCCTTAGAGGGCTGAACAGAGCTCAGGCTGCCCTCCTGACTTGTGGTGAGTGGGGGAAGGGAGGAAAGGAGGGAAGGAGGGAGGGAGGGAGGGTTGTGAGCATACCCCTCAACCCTCCATACATACCTCACGACCCTCCATACCTACCTCACAACCCTCCAGTATACTTCACAATCCTCCAGTAAACCTAACAATCCTCCAGTATATCTCACAACCCTCCAGTACACCTCACAACCCTCCAGGACACCTCACAACCCTCTAGTACACCTCACAACCCTCCAGTACACCTCACAACCCTACAGTACACCTCACAACCCTCTAATACACCTCACAACCCTCCAGTACACCTCACAACCCTCCAGTACACCTCACAACCCTCCAGTACACCTCACAACCCTCCAGTACACCTCACAACCCTCCAGTGCACCTCACAACCCTCCAGTACACCTCACAACCCTCCAGTACACATCACAACCCTCCAATACACCTCACAACCCTCCAGTACACCTCACAACCCTCCAGTACACCTCACAACCCTCCAGTACACCTCACAACCCTCCAGTACAACTCGCAACCCTCCAGTACACCTCACAACCCTCCAGTACACCTCACAACCCTCCAGTACACCTCACAACCCTCCAGTACACCTCACAACCCTCCAGTACAACTCACAACCCTCCAGTACACCTCACAACCCTCCAGTACACCTCACAACCCTCCAATACACCTCACAACCCTCCAGTACACCTCACAACCCTCCAGTACACCTCACGACCCTCCAGTACACCTCACAACCCTCCAATACACCTCACAACCCTCCAGTACACCTCACAACCCTCCAGTACACCTCACAACCCTCCAATACACCTCACAACCCTCCAGTACACCTCACAACCCTCCAGTACACCTCACAACCCTCCAATACACCTCACAACCCTCCAATACACCTCACAACCCTCCAATACACCTCACAACCCTCCAGTACACCTCACAACCCTCCAGTACACCTCACAACCCTCCAGTACACATCACAACCCTCCAATACACCTCACAACCCTCCAGTACACCTCACAACCCTCCAGTACACCTCACAACCCTCCAGTACACCTCACAACCCTCCAGTACACCTTACAACCCTCCAGTACACCTCACAACCCTCCAGTACACCTCACAACCCTCCAGTACACCTCACAACCCTCCAATACACCTCACAACCCTCCAGTACACCTCACAACCCTCCAGTACACCTCACAACCCTCCAGTACACCTCACAACCCTCCAGTACACCTCACAACCCTCCAGTACACCTCACAACCCTCCAATACACCTCACAACCCTCCAGTACACCTCACAACCCTCCAGTACACCTCACGACCCTCCAGTACACCTCACAACCCTCCAATACACCTCACAACCCTCCAGTACACCTCACAACCCTCCAATACACCTCACAACCCTCCAATACACCTCACAACCCTCCAGTACACCTCACAACCCTCCAGTACACCTCACAACCCTCCAATTCACCTCACAACCCTCCAGTACACCTCACAACCCTCCAGTACACCTCACAACCCTCCAGTCCACCTCACAACCCTCCAGTACACCTCACAACCCTCCAGTACACCTCACAACCCTCCAATACACCTCACAACCCTCCAGTACACCTCAACCCTCCAGTACACCTCACAACCCTCCAGTACACCTCACAACCCTCCAATACACCTCACAACCCTCCAATACACCTCACAACCCTCCAATACACCTCACAACCCTCCAATACACCTCACAACCTTCCAGTACACCTCACAACCCTCCAGTACACCTCACAACCCTCCAGTACACCTCACAACCCTCCAGTACACCTCACAACCCTCCAGTACACCTCACAACCCTCCAGTACACCTCACAACCCTCCAGTACACCTCACAACCCTCCAGTACACCTCACAACCCTCCAGTACACCTCACAACCCTCCAGTACACCTCACAACCCTCCAGTACACCTCACAACCCTCCAGTACACCTCACAACCCTCCAATACACCTCACAACCCTCCAATACACCTCACAACCCTCCAGTACACCTCACAACCCTCCAGTACACCTCACAACCCTCCAGTATACCTCCCACTAAAGGGCTCCACTATACACAATTTAATCAGACTTTTCAACTCTCCTCCACCGTCATGGTAATATTAACAACATTAATTTTTCAACTATTCACCTTCAAACGAGTCATGTTCGGAAAGCCGACGGAACAATATGATAACGTTGACCACATTATTGATTTACACTAAAATAAAGTCATCTGTAATAAAGCTGTATGTCACTGGTAGTAAAACGATAGTTTTTTTAATAGTTATTTCAGCATTGTTTAATTACTATTTTAAGTGGAATATTTTTTTTTCTGTTATTGAAATAGTTAATAATATTTAGGTTTAATATAGATACGGCTTTTATAAAACTGTTTTGTGTATTACTGTTTTTTTCTGAAAGTCTGGATGAAAAAGTTGGTTTGGATTCCAAAATAGTTCGTGTTTTTTTTACATTCGTGTTTACAAGAATAATTGGTGTGTTTTGAGGAGTTTCCTGGGAGAAGTGACTGTGTTTCTCTCGTCTCTCATCTCTCATCTTGTCTCCCCCACAGTACCTCACTCTCCTCCCAACGCGGGTGCCGTGAGTAAGGGTGAGGGGGTGAGAGGTCGTGGCACTGCGGGAGGAGGTGCTGGAGGCGGTGGCAGGAGGTCAGTGCTGTCACTGCTGACGAGAGCCAGAGCTATGCAGCAGAAGGAACAGGAACTGATGGACGTCTACCATGAACTGCCAGGGTGAGTAGCGGCAGGAAGGGAGAAGAAAGGGAGGGAGGAGGGTCAGTATATCCTGTGGGAGAGACAGGAAGGGAGGAGGAGATCAGTGTAGGGAAAAAATTCAACGCCGCAGCTGGATGACTTACTGACTGGCCTGATTTACTGATTTTCTGAATGATTTAATTGACATGACTTGATTGATTCACTGAATGACTGACCTGATTTACTGAATGACTTGCCTGATTTACTGACCAGCCTACTGACTTGACTGACCAACTTGACTTATTTACTGAATGACTTTACTGATTGACTTACTGATTTACTGAATGACTGGCATACTGACTGCTTACTACTTGACTGACTGACTTGACTGATTTACTGACTTGACAGACTGACCTACTGGCTCACTCGACTGAACTGACTTACTGACTGGACTACCATCCACCTCAGCAAAGATGATCTTCAGCATGCCTCTCTACTCCCTCCTTCACAACCGTCCACGAACACCAGCTACCACAATTTAAGGTAAGAAATATTAAACCATACCACGAGCGGGATTTGAACCCGCGGTCAGAGAGTCTGAAAACTCCCGACCGTCGCGTTATTGAAGCTAGCTGGCGCAGTGGCTAACGCGACGGTCTGGAGTTTTGAGACTCTCTGACCGCGGGTTCAAACCCCGCCCGTGGTATGGTTTGTTTGCAATCGTCATTAAGAAATATTATTTCTGTTCCGTTTATAGCTCTAAGCAACAACAAAAAAAATATATTGTAACAATAACGAACAACAATCGCAATATCATTTTTATTTTTGTAAGATTTGGAAACCTAAAAAAAAGTTTGGCTTTTCTGGGTTCCAGGAATGTAACCCTATTTTACCTATAAGTTCTTCAGTTCCTTTAACATAGATTCATATACTTATATGATAGGTTGGTAGACAGCAACCACCCAGGGAGATACTACCGTACTGCTAAGTGAGTGTAAAACAGAGGCCTGTGTTTGTTTTACATGATGGTAAGATTGCTGATGTCTTTTTCTGTCTCATAAACATGAAAGATTTCAGGTACGTCTTGCTACTTCTACTTACACTTAGGTCACACTACACATATATGTACACGTTTAGGTATACACACTCATCGGAGTTTTCTTTGATTTTATCTTAAGAGTTCTTGTTCTTATTGCTTTTCCTTTCATATCCATGAGGAAGTGGAATAAGAATCTTTCCTCCATAAGCCATGCGTGTTGTAAAAGTCAACTAAAATGCCGGGAACAGTGGGCTAGTAACCCCCCTTTTCCTGTATAGCTTACTAAAAAGAAGAAAACCGTCAAAGTGGGATGTTTGAATGTGCGTGGATGTTGTGTGAATGATAAAAAAGAGATGATTGTGGATGTGTAACAAAGCTGAAGTGGTCAGGTGAGTTTCAGTGGGAAGAAATAAATGGGATTAGGTCAGGGGTTTCTAATAGAGTTAGAGCTAAGGAAGGAGTAGTAATAATGTTGAAGGTTAAGTTATGGCAGGAATAGAAGGAATATAAATATATAAATTCAAGGATTATGTGGAGTAAAATAAGGATTGTATGTGAAAAGGGGGTTATAGTAAGTGTTTATGCACCTGGAGAAAAGAGAAGTGTAGAGGACAGAAAGAGATTTTGGGAAACGTTGAGTGAGTGCATGACGAGTTTTGAACCAAGTGGGAGAGTACTTGTGGTTGGGAATCTCAATGCTAAAGTGGGTAAAAATGTTATGGAGGGAGTAGTAAGTAAATCTGGGGGTTCCAGAGATAAATGAAAATGGGGGAGACTTTAACTGAACTATGTGCAGAAAGAAATTTGGTAATAAGTAATACATATTTTATGAAAAAGAGGATATGTATACTTGTTATGATACAGCGCATAATGAAAGTAGTTTGTTAGATTATATATTGGTGGGTGAAAAGTTGATGGGTAGACTTCAGGATGTACATGTTTATAGAGGGGCAACTGATATATTGGATCATTACCTAGTTGTAGCTGTAGAGTAAGAGATAGATGGGAGAAAAGGAAAATGGCAACAGTAAGTAAGAGAGAGGTGAAAGTTTATAAACTAAAGGAGGAGGAAGTTAGAGTGAGACATAAGCAACTATTGGCAGAAAGGTGGACTGGTGCAGGTATGAATAGTGGGGAGGAGGAGTTGAAGAGGGATGGGATAGTTTTAAAAATGCAGGATTAGAATGTGGGGCAGAAGTTTGTGGCTATAAGAGGGTGGGTGCATTAGGAAAGAGGAGTGATTGGTGGAATGATGAAGTAAAAGGTGAGATAAAAGAGAAAAAGGCAGCATATGACAGGTTTTTACACAGCTGAAGTGATATAAGAAGGGCAGAGTTTATGAAGAGGAGTAAAAGAAAGGTGAAGAGAGTGGTGAGAGAATGCAAAAGGAGAGCAAATGAGTGGGAAAGGTACTGTCAAGAAATTTCACTAATAAGAAAAAAAATTGGAGATAAACAAGAAAGTCTACGGAACGAACGGATTTGTCAGTTAAAAACAGAGTAGGGAAGTTAGTAGATGGTTAGATGGAGGTATTGGGTAGATGGCGGGAATGTTTTGAGGAACTTTTAAATGTCGACGAAGAAAGGGAGACAGCAATTTCATGCACTGGTCATCTTTAAGGAGTGAAGAAGAGCAGGATGTGAGAGTGGGTGGGTGCGTGAGACATTACGTAGAATGAAAGGGGGTAAAGCAGCAGGAACTGATGGGATCAGGGGGAGATACAGTGTTGGAGTGGTTGGTATTTTTGTTTAATAAATGTATGAAAGAGGGGAAGATACCTAGGTATTGGCAGAGAGCATGTATAATTCCTTTATACAAAGGGAAAGGGATTGTAAAAATTATAGGGGAATAAGTTTACTGAGTATACCAGGTAAAGTGTATGGTACAACTATTATTGAAAGAATTAGAGGTAAGACAGAGAGAGCAGGATTGCAGATGAGCAAGGAGGTTTTAGAGTGGGTAGGGGATGTGTAGATCAAGTGTTTACATTGAAGCATATATGTGAACAGTATTTAGATACAGATAAGGAAGTTTTCATTGCATTTATGGATTTAGAAAAGGCATATGATAGAGTGGATAGGGGAGCAATGTGGCAGATGTTGCAAGTATATGGAATAGGTAGTAAGTTACTAAATGCTGTAAAGAGTTTTTATGAGGATAGTGAGGCTCAGGTTAGGGTGTGTAGAAGAGAGGGAGACTACTTCCCGGTAAAAGTAGGTCTTAGACAGGGATGTGTAATGTCACCATGGTTGTTTAATATATTTATAGATGGGGTTGTGAAACAAGTAAATGCTAGGGTGTTCGGGAGAGAGGTGGGATTAAATTATGGGGAATTAAATACAAAATGGCCGTTGACTTAGTTACTTTTTACTGATGATACTGTGCTTATGGGAGATTCTAAAGAAAAGTTGCAAAGGTTAGTGGACGAGTTTGGGAGGGTGTGTAAAGGTAGAAAGATGAAAGTGATCATAAATAAGAGTAAGGTGATGAGAGTATCAAACGATTTAGATAAAGAAAAATTGGATATCACGTTGTGGAGGAGTATGGAAGAAGTGAATGTTTTCGGATATTTGGGAGTTGACATGCCAGCGGATGGGTTTATGAAGGATGAGTTAACCATAGAACTGATGAAGGAAAAAAAGCGAGTTGTGCGTTGAGGTATATGTGGAGACAAAAAACGTTAAGGAGGCAAAGAAGGGAATGTATGAAAGTATAGGGTGTGAAAAATAGGGGTGTGAAGCTTGGGTTGTAAATGCTGCAGCGAGGAGGTGGTTGGAGGCAGTGGAGATGTCCTGTCTAAGGGCAATGTGTGGTGTAAATATTATGCAGAGAATTTGTAGTGTGGAAATTAGAAGGTGTACAGTTACTAAAATATTAGTCAGAGGTGGTTTGGTCATTTAGAGAGAATGGAACAAAGTAGAATGACTAGGAGAGTGTTTAAATCTGTAGGGAAAGGAAGGCGGGGTGAGAATTTGCCCCGAAAAAGTTGGAGGGAGGGGGTAAAGGAGGTTTTGTGGGCGAGAGGCTTGGACTTCTAGCAAGCTTGCATGACCATGTTAGATTGGAGTGAATGGAGACGAATAATTTTTGGGACCTGACGAGCTGTTGGAGTATGAGCAGAGTAATATTGTGTGTGTGTGTGTGTGTGTACTCACCTAGTTGAGGTTGCAGGGGTCGAGTCCAAGCTCCTGGCCCCGCCTCTTCACTGGTCGCTACTAGGTCACTCTCCCTGAACCATGAGCTTTATCGTACCTCTGCTTAAAGCTATGTATGGATCCTGACTCCACTACATCGCTTCCCAAACTATTCCACTTCCTGACTACTCTGTGGCTGAAGAAATACTTCCTAACATCCCTTTGATTCATCTGTGTCTTCAACTTCCAACTGTGTCCCTTTGTTACTGTGTCCAGTCTCTGGAACATCCTGTCTTTGTCCACCTTGTCAATTCCTCTCAGTATTTTGTAAGTCGTTATCATGTCCCCCCTATCTCTCCTGTCCTCCAGTGTCGTCAGGTTGATTTCCCTTAACCTTTCCTCATAGGACATACCTCTTAGCTCTGGGACTAGTCTTGTTGCAAACCTTTGCACTTTCTCTAGTTTCTTTACATGCTTGGGTAGGTGTGGGTTCCAAACTGGTGCCGCATACTCCAATATGGACCTAACGTACACGGTGTACAGGGTCCTGAACGATTCCTTATTAAGATGTCGGAATGCTGTTCTGAGGTTTGCCAGGCGCCCATATGCTGCAGCAGTTATTTGGTTGATGTGCACTTCAGGAGATGTGCCTGGTGTTATACTCACCCCAAGATCTTTTTCCTTGAGTGATGTTTGTAGTCTCTGACCCCCTAGACTGTACTCCATCTACGGTCTTCTTTGCCCTTCCCCAATCCTCATGACTTTACACTTGGTGGGATTGAACTCCAGGAGCCAGTTGCTGGACCAGGTCTGCAGCCTGTCCAGATCCTTTTGTAGTTCTGCCTGGTCTTCGATCGAATGAACTCTTCTCATCAACTTCACGTCATCTGCAAACAGTGACACCTCGGAGTTTATTCCTTCCGCCATATCATTCACAAATACCAGAAACAGCACTAGTCCTAGGACTGACCCCTGTGGGACCCCGCTGGTCACAGGTGCCCACTCTGACACCTCGCCTCGTACCATTACTCGCTGCTGTCTTCCTGACAAGTATTCCCTGATCCATTGCAGTGCCTTCCCTGTTATTCCTGCTTGGTCCTCCAGTTTTTGCACTAATCTCTTGTGTGGTACTGTGTCAAACGCCTTCTTGCAGTCTAAGAAAATGCAATCCACCCACCCCTCTCTCTCTTGTCTTACTGCTGTCACCATGTCATAGAACTCAAGTAGGTTTGTGACACAGGATTTCCCGTCTCTGAAACCATGTTGGCTGCTGGTGATGAGATCATTCCTTTCTAGATGTTCCACCACTCTTCTCCTGACAATCTTTTCCATGATTTTGCATGCTATACATGTCAGTGACACTGGTCTGTAGTTTAGTGCTTCATGTCTGTCTCCTTTTTTAATGATTGGGATTACATTTGCTGTCTTCCATGCCTCAGGCAATCTCCCTGCTACGATAGATATATTGAATATTGTTGTTAGGGGTACACATTACGCCTCTGCTCCCTCTCTCAGGACCCATGCAGAGATGTTATCTGGCCCCATTGCCTTTGAGGTATCTAGCTCACTCAGAAGCCTCTTCACTTCTTCCTCGGTTGTGTGCACTGTGTCCAGCACTTGGTGGTGTACCCCACCTCTCCGTCTTTCTGGAGCCCCTTCTGTCTCCTCTGTGAACACTTCTTTGAATCTCTTGTTGAGTTCCTCACATACTTCCCGGTTATTTCTTGTTGTCTCTCCTCCTTCCTTCCTTAGCCTGATTACCTAGTTCTTGACTGTTGTTTTCCTCCTGATGTGGCTGTATAACAGCTTCGGGTCAGATTTGGCTTTTGCTGCTATGTCGTTTTCATATTGTCGTTGGGCCTCCCTTCTTATCTGTGAATATTCATTTCTGGCTCTACGACTGCTGTCCTTATTCTCCCGGGTCCTTTGCCTTCTATATTTCTTCCATTCCCTAGCACACTTGGTTTTTGCCTCCCTGCACCTTTGGGTGAACCATGGGCTCATCCTGGCTTTTTCATTATTCCTGTTACCCTTGGGTACAAGCCTCTCCTCAGCCTCCTTGCACATGGTTGTTACATATTCCATCTTCTCATTAACTGGCTTCCCTGCCAGTTTTCTGTCCCACTGAACCCCGTTCAGGAAGTTCCTCATTCCCGTGTAGTCCCCTTTCTTGTAGTTTGCCTTCATTCACCCTGGCCTTCCTGCTTCCCCCTCCACTTGTAGCTCTACTGTGTATTCGAAGCTTAAAACCACATGATTGCTGGTTCCAAGGGGTCTTTCATATGTGATGTCCTCAATATCTGCACTACTCAAGGTGAAAACTAGGTCCAGTCTTGCTGATTCATCCTCTCCTCTCTCTCTCTTGTAGTGTCCCTTACGTGTTGGTACATGAAGTTTTCCAGTACTACCTCCATCATCTTAGCCATCCATGTATCTTGGCCCCCATGTGGCTCCAAGTTCTCCCAATCGATTTCCTTGTGGTTAAAGTCACCCATGATCAGGAGCTTCGCCCTGCATGCATGAGCTCTTCTGGCCAATGCAGCCAATGTGTCAACTATCCCTCTATTGCTCTCATCATACTCTTGCCTTGGCCTCCTGCTGTTCTGTGGTGGGTTATACATCACTGCAATTACCACTTTGGGACCTCCAGAGTGAAGAGTTCCTGCTATGTAATCGCTTGCTTCTCCGCTGTCTCCTCTCTCCATCTCATCAAAATTCCATCGGTTTTTGATCAGCAGTGCCACTCCTCCACCCCCCTGTTCCCTCTGTCTTTCCTCAGGATCAGGTATCCCGTTGGAAAGATGTCATCTGCTATCATACCTGGAAGCTTGGTTTCTGTGAGAGCTATGATGTCTGGTGATGCCTCTTTGACACTTTCATAAGAACATAAGAACATAAGAATGTAGGAACACTGCAGAAGGCCTACTGGCCCATACGAGGCAGGTCCTTATCAAAACGACATCTACCTAAAGCTACTCAAGAAATAACTCCCGTACCCCTTGACAGCAATCAAACCCAGCATCTTCTGCTCCTATCAACTTTTCTGTACTCGACTGAAGAAGCCTACTGTGTAGGCGAAACGTTTCGCCTACACCAAGGTCCTAGCCTCTATCACCCCACTGGGAAGACTGTTCCACGCATCTACAACTCTGTTAGAAAACCAGTACTTAAGAACATAAGAACATAAGAATGTAGGAACACTGCAGAAGGCCTACTGGCCCATACGAGGCAGGTCCTTATCAAAACGACATCTACCTAGAGCTACTCAAGAAACAACTCCAGCACCCCCCAACACAAATCAAACCCAGCCCCTCCCACTCATGGAAATAAATGGTATAAAATACCGACACAATGGAAATATAAACACAAATGCAGTATAATGTGATCCTTTATTGACTACGTTTCGCCCACACAGTGGGCTTTTTCAAGTCACAAACAGAACTACTTGAAAAAGCCCACTGTGTGGGCGAAACGTAGTCAATAAAGGATCACATTATACTGCATTTGTGTTTATATTTCCCTCCCACTCATATATTTGTCCACTCTCTTCTTAAAGCTACCCAAGGTCCTAGCCTCTATCACCCCACTGGGAAGACTGTTCCACGCATCTACAACTCTGTTAGAAAACCAGTACTTACCTATGTCCTTTCTAAATCTAAATTTATCCAACTTAAATCCATTATTCCTGGTTCTTACCTGGTTCGACACCCTCAGTACTTTATTAATGTCTCCCTTGTTTATGCCCGTCATCCACATATACACTTCAATGATATCTTCCCTCATTCTACGCCTCTCCAGAGAGTGGAGATTTAAGGCTTTAAGTCTATCTTCATACGGGAGGTTCCTTACACAGTAAATCATTTTAGTCATTCTTCTCTGTATGTTCTCTAATGAGTCTATGTCCATCCTGTAGTAAGGGGACCAAAACTGAGCAGCATAATCTAAATGAGGCCTCACTAGTGATGTATAGAGCTGTAAAATAACTTTTGGACTTCTGTTACTTATACTTCTTGAGATAAATCCAAGTAATCTGTTGGCCTTGTTGCACACACTGAGGCACTGCTGTCTTGGCTTTAGATTTCTGCTTACCATGACTCCTAAGTCTTTTTCACATTCTGTATGACCAAGCTCTACTTCACCTAGATTATAGCTTCGAGGGTTATTTTCATTACCAAGGGCAAGTACCTTACACTTATCCACATTAAACTTCATCTGCCATTTCTCAGACCAAGACATTAATTTGTTCAAATCGTCCTGGAGTTCATTGATATCCTCCTCAGAGTGAATTATACGGCCTATCTTTGTATCATCAGCAAACTTACTCATGTCACTAGTAATCCCTTCATCAAGGTCATTAATGTAAATTATGAACAAGAGAGGGCCTAAAACTGATCCTTGTGGAACGCCACTAGTGACTAATCCCCAATCAGATTTCACTCCATTAATGGTAACTCTCTGCTTTCTGGCAATATAAACACAAATGCAGTATAATGTGATCCTTTATTGACTACGTTTCGCCCACACAGTGGGCTTTTTCAAGTCACAAACAGAACTACCTGGGGTGGAAGGAACGCGAGTATTTATAGTCCGGCTGAGGTCAGGTGAAGAATGCTGCATCTGATGATGTACCGAGTGGGGTTATAGAGTCTAAAAACTTGGGTAGCTTGGAAAGGAGATTGGATAAGTTTGTGAGCAGACCTTCTACAGTGTTCTTATGTGGGATAGCGATGAAGAAGTTTCTTGGCAAGTGGTTCAGCTATGTTATAGAAGCCACTATTCTGGTTGAAGTTGTCGGATATAGAAATAAGTGATGATTCCAGGATTCTTCGGTATTGAGTGTTGTCTTCTGTGGCGATAAGTCTTGAGTTTCTGTAGTTTATCAAGTGGTTGTGTGAATTACGGTGTTGTACGCAGGCATTCCTTGTGTCGTCAGACCTGCTTGCGTATTGGTGTTCTGAAATACGTGTTTGGAGGTCCCTTGATGTTTCGCCCACGTATAACTTTTTGCAGTCATTGCAAGGGATTATGTATACCCCTGCAGAGGATGGAGGCTTGTCCTGCCTACTACTGGTGATGTCCTTGATGGTCGTGGTTGTGGAGGTAGATACTTGGAATGATGTTTTGGTAAAGATGTTGGAAACATGTTTGGCAATGGAGTTAGTGGGAAGGACTATGTATCTCTTCTCGGCAGTGTCTTCTCTGGGTGTGTTGAAGATGTTTAATGCTCGCCGTCTGCAGTCTCTGATGAAGTGACGAGGATAGTGGAGTTTAGAAAATATTTGTTCAATTATAGTGCATTCTTCCTCAAGGAACTCGTTGCTGCAGATTCTGAGTGCACGTAGGAAGAAGCCTATAATTACACCACGTTTGGTTTTGGTGTCGTGGTGGGAGTAGAAGTGGAGAAGATCGTTTTGGTTGGTGGGTTTTCGATAGACTTTAAAACGAAGTTCGTGGTCAGCTTTGCAGAGCAGGACATCAAGGAAAGGAAGAGTGTTGTCGACTTCTTCTTCAAGTGTGAACTGGATTGAAGGCTCGACCTGGTTGAGCTTGTCTTGGAGAGCTTGAACGTTGAAGCGTTTAGGAGTTATGAGGAGAATGTCGTCAACATAACGGAGCCAGGTGACAGACGAAGGAATAATGGTGGAGAAACGTTCGGCTTCTAGATGTTCCATGTATAGGTTCGCCAGGACTGCACTGAGTGGCGAACCCATGGGTAGTCCAAAAGTCTGCTGAATGAACATTAAAATGGTATGAAATACCGACAGATTGTTAGGTAAGACACATATGCAACAGTTAGGTATCTTTATTTCGAAACGTTTCGCCTACACAGTAGGCTTCTTCAGTCGAGTACAGAAAGGTTGATAGAAGCAGAAGATACTTGAAGACGATGTAATCAGTCCATCACCCTTAAAGTTTTGAGGTGGTCAGTCCCTCAGTCTGGAGAAGAGCATTGTTCCGTTGTCTGAAACAATATATTGTTTCAGACAACGGAACAATGCTCTTCTCCAGACTGAGGGACTGACCACCTCAAAACTTTAAGGGTGATGGACTGATTACATCGTCTTCAAGTATCTTCTGCTTCTATCAACCTTTCTGTACTCGACTGAAGAAGCCTACTGTGTAGGCGAAACGTTTCGAAATAAAGATACCTAACTGTTGCATATGTGTCTTACCTAACAAGTCTGCTGAAAGAGGTGATTTTCGAAAGAGAAACACGTAAAGTCAACACATAGTTCAACAAGGTCGATGAAGTCGCTGGCTGGAATGGGAAGATCAAGTGAATCGTCAATTTTCCTGCGCAAGAGATTGATGGCTTGTGTAGTAGGTACTTTGGTGAATAGGGAAGTCACGTCAAGGCTGGAAAGTTTCTTGTTCCTGATGTTGATGTTGCGAATGCGATTGAGAAGATCACCTTTATACTGCATTTGTGTTTATATTGCCATTGTGTCGGTACTTTATACCATTTATTTCCATCTCTGCTTTCTATTGGTAAGCCATGCCTCAATCCATGCTAGAACTTTACCTCCTATACCATGAGCTGCCACTTTTCTTAAGAGTCTCTTGTGAGGTACTCTGTCGAAGGCTTTACTAAAATCCAAATAAACAATATCATATTCCTTATCACTGTCAACTGCCTCAAATGTTCTATTGAAGAACGTCAGTAAGTTTGTCAGGCAGGAACGACCTCTCGTGAATCCATGCTGAGATTCATTTATCAAGTTATGCTCTTCAAGGTGACTTCTGATAATGTCAGCTATAATTGATTCTAATAACTTGCCCACTATAGATGTCAGGCTTATTGGACGGTAATTTGAAGGAGTGGACTTATTCCCTGATTTGAATATAGGAACCACATTAGCCATCTTCCACATATCTGGCACAACACTGGTAAGGATGGACGTATTGAATACACTCGTTAATGGCTGACTAAGCTCCATCTTGCATTCCTTAAGTACCCTTGAAAACAACTCATCGGGTCCCGGGGACTTATTTTGTTTCAGTTTGTCTATCTGTTTAATAACCATGTCCCTCGTGACAGTAATATTAGTTAACTTGAATTCATCAGGAACTAAATAATTGTTAATTACTGGAATCTCATTTACATCTTCCTGTGTAAAAACTGACAAAAAATAGTCATTAAATAAGGAACACATTTCCAGTTCATTATCCGTCAGCTGTCCATTCCCAGATTTCAGAGGTCCTACTTTTTCCTTCACCTTCGTCCTATACACTTGAAAGAACCCCTTTGGATTAGTCTTTGATTCATTAGCAACTCTAATTTCATAGTCACGTTTAGCCTTTCTAATCGCTTTTTTTACTTCTCTTTTAAGCTGAACATATTGGTCAGTAAGGTTAACCTCTCCTCTTCTGATGCGCCTATAAATTCCCCTTTTCTCCCCTAATAGATGCTTTAGCCTCCTGTTAACCCATTTGGGATCGTTATTATTAGACCTAATTTCTCTCTGGGGAATGTATATACTCTGGGCACTGTGTACATTATTTAGAAAACAATCATAAAAGCAGATCCCTTCATATTCATAAGTATGATTATCGTCAATAAAATCATTAGCTAGATAACCCCAATCAAGATTAGACAAATGTTCCCTAAGTCCATTATAATCGGCAGAACGAAAATCGGGGATTTTTATTGTATTATCATTATTCTTGCATTCCCAATTAATGCTAAAGGTGATGGATTTGTGATCACTTGCGCCAAGCTCATCAGTGATCTCCAGATTATTCACGAGTCTTTCCTTATTTGACAAGACTAGGTCTAGCAAATTATTACCCCTGGTAGGTTCAGTTACACTCTGTTTCAGAAAACAGTCCTGAACTGTTTCCATGAAGTCACTGGACTCTAGATTACCTGTCAAAGAATTCCAGTCAATTTGGCTAAAGTTAAAGTCCCCTACTATGACTACGTTACTGTGTACAGAAGCCCTAACAATTTCGTCCCAAAGAAGTCTCCCTCTATCGTGATCCAAGCCTGGAGTCCTTTCTAAATCTAAATTTATCCAACTTAAATCCATTATTCCTGGTTCTTACCTGGTTCGACACCCTCAGTACTTTATTAATGTCTCCCTTGTTTATGCCCGTCATCCACTTATACACTTCAATGATATCTCCCCTCATTCTACGCCTCTCCAGAGAGTGGAGATTTAAGGCTTTAAGTCTATCTTCATACGGGAGGTTCCTTACACAGTAAATCATTTTAGTCATTCTTCTCTGTATGTTCTCTAATGAGTCTATGTCCATCCTGTAGTAAGGGGACCAAAACTGAGCAGCATAATCTAAATGAGGCCTCACTAGTGATGTATAGAGCTGTAAAATAACTTTTGGACTTCTGTTACTTATACTTTTTGAGATAAATCCAAGTAATCTGTTGGCCTTGTTGCGCACACTAAGGCACTGCTGTCTTGGCTTTAGATTTCTGCTTACCATGACTCCCAAGTCTTTTTCACATTCTGTATGACCAAGCTCTACTTCACCTAGATTATAGCTTCGAGGGTTATTTTCATTACCAAGGGCAAGTACCTTACACTTATCCACATTAAACTTCATCTGCCATTTTTCAGACCAAGACATTAATTTGTTCAAATCGTCCTGGAGTTCATTGATATCCTCCTCAGAGTGAATTATACGGCCTATCTTTGTATCATCAGCAAACTTACTCATGTCACTAGTAATCCCTTCATCAAGGTCATTAATGTAAATTATGAACAGGAGAGGGCCTAAAACTGATCCTTGTGGAACGCCACTAGTGACTAATCCCCATTCAGATTTCACTCCATTAATGGTAACTCTCTGCTTTCTATTGGTAAGCCATGCCTCAATCCATGCTAGAACTTTACCTCCTATACCATGAGCTGCCACTTTTCTTAAGAGTCTCTTGTGAGGTACTCTGTCGAAGGCTTTACTAAAATCCAAATAAACAATATCATATTCCTTATCACTGTCAACTGCCTCAAATGTTCTATTGAAGAACGTCAGTAAGTTTGTCAGGCAGGAACGACCTCTCGTGAATCCATGCTGAGATTCATTTATCAAGTTATGCTCTTCAAGGTGACTTCTGATAATGTCAGCTATAATTGATTCTAGTAACTTGCCCACTATAGATGTCAGGCTTATTGGACGGTAATTTGAAAAAGTGGACTTATCCCCTGATTTGAATATAGGAACCACATTAGCCATCTTCCACAACTCTGGCACAACACTGGTAAGGATGGACGCATTGAATAAACTCGTTAATGGCTGGCTAAGCTCCATCTTGCATTCCTTAAGTACCCTTGAAAACAACTCATCGGGTCCCGGGGACTTATTTTGTTTCAGTTTGTCTATCTGTTTAATAACCATGTCCCTCGTGACAGTAATATTAGTTAGTTAACTTAAATTCATCAGGAACTAAATAATTGTTAATTACTGGAATCTCATTTACATCTTCCTGTGTAAAAACTGACAAAAAATAGTCATTAAATAAGGAACACATTTCCAGTTCATTATCCGTCAGCTGTCCATTCCCAGTTTTCAGAGGTCCTACTTTTTCCTTCACCTTCGTCCTATACACTTGAAAGAACCCCTTTGGATTAGTCTTTGATTCATTAGCAACTCTAATTTCATAGTCACGTTTAGCCTTTCTAATCGCCTTTTTTACTTCTCTTTTTAGCTGAACATATTGGTCAGTAAGGTTAACCTCTCCTCTGCTGATGCGCCTATAAATTCCCCTTTTCTCCCCTAATAGATGTTTTAGCCTCCTGTTAACCCATTTGGGATCGTTATTATTAGACCTAATTTCTCCCACTTATTTGTTATTTCATGAGCGTTTGTGTACCATACCCTCAGTTTCCTCTCCAAAACTGTGGTTTGGGTGGCTTATGAGGGTGGGAGACTTGGTAGCATACTGTGGGATTCTATAGCTGGGTGTTGGGTGGAAGCTGTGAGTATGGATTGCAGATTGTAGTGTTGGGATGGTGTGATATGTTGTGGGGTTCTGAGGATGGTTCTGTGTGTGGGGCTCTGTCCTGCTCTGATTGACCTCTGCTGGTTCCATCCTTGTCTCCTTTCCTAGCTCCTTTCGCTTTTTTGTCCTTTCCCTCTTTTTTTGTCCTTTCCCTGTTTGTGTTCTGTCTCTGTCTAGGAACACCCTCTTGTACTCTTCCGAGTACTTCAACCGTGGTTTCTCTTGGAGGATCCTGTTCTGCACTGTTTCTGTCCTGAGAATCAGCTTGATCAATCATTTTCTCCCCTTCAAGTACCCCCCTATTCTCTGAAAATTTACAATCTCATCCATGTCTTCTTCACCTATTTCTGTGATGATGTTCTCAATCTCCTTTCTTTCTGCCTGCCATCTTTCAGTGTGTGTCCTTTCCTCTCTCTCCTGAAGCCTATGGACGAACACTGATTTTGCCCTTTCCTCCTCCCATTGCCTCTACCTCTGTGACTCTGGTTCCTGTCTGTACATGGTCATTTTCTCCCTTGTTTTATCCAGTGGCTCTTGGTAGCATGATTCTGCCTCTGCATTCGACCTATCACCCTCTCCATCTGCACCCACCTGCTCTCCCTTTTCACTCCTTGGCCCTTCTTGGCAGGCTGATATGACCTTAGCATAATTCATATCTCCTGCCTTTCTGTTCGGCCTCTCAGCTTCATAGGCTGTGTCTTCTCTGGTCAATGCCTCTGTAACTCGCTTCAGCCTGTTTAACTCATCTTCTAGGACCCTTAACCTGGCTATTGCAGTTTCGACTTGTGCCTCCCAATTCTTCTTCTCCTTCTCCAACCTCTTTTCTAATTTCACAGAAAGCTCTGTCTCCATTTTTTTCAGAAAGCTCTCCTAATTTTCTCTCCCACTCTTGTTCCATCCTTTTCCACTGCTCCTCCATCCACTCCTCCCTACCAGAACTCTTCTCATCTGATCCCTGATTCCTGTGTGTGGTTCCCTTTGTGGTTCCCTCTGTGTGTGTGTGTGTGTGTGTGTGTGTGTATGTGTAAAAGAATAGAAACTTGGAATATTAACGTTGAAGTGAGAGGCTAAGGATCACCGAGACATAACCGGTTCCGCCTTAAACAAAACCGAGAATTAAGGTCAATAAACTTGTGGTTTTTATATGAAAATTAAATATATTTCACTCAGAATATGCGAGTGCTTGAGAGAGAGAGAAAGAGAGAGAGAGAGAGATTATAATCATGGGGAGCGCTAAACCCGTAGGATTATACAGACATATCCAATTCCCTAGTTCAAGCGCCCCTCACCAGAGTCAAGGAACCTTCCATGAGAGAAGAGAAAGAGAGAAAGAGAGAAAAAGAGAGAGAGAGAGACGGGGGGGGGAAGGGGGTCAAATTGAAGCATACAAGCAAAACAATCAATACTACAGCGCAGTTAATTCTGATAAAATCCAATATTTCCCAGAATCCACCAGTTGCTCAACAACCCAATATAACCCACACAAGCGTTGACACCAGAAATCATACTAACCCAAATACAAGATCAACCAGGCTGTGATGTCCGAGTGAGCCTGCGGCGGGGGAGGACACCAACAGCCTGGTTCATCATTCCTGGCATCTTTCCTTTTCTACCATTCAAAAAAAAAAAAAACACCCCATTTTTTCCCCCTGCTCATTTGGTTCTACGAATCAACTCATTTTCATCCTTCCTGGTACGTGTTGACGTACCTAAGTACAAGCTGACGGTCCGTGTTCATGTACTTGCAGATACGGACTGTATGATCACCTTGCGGAATTACCGCTCTCAGAAACAACAGCAGCAGCAGACGACCTAACAGGTAAGGGAGTGAGAGGTTTAAATATACACAATGAAACACGTCTTGTGTATAGAACACTCGTGTATATATATGAAATAGGCTTGTATATACAAAAAGAATAGACTTGCATATGCAGATGGAATAGGTATGTGTATTTAAATATTGAAGTGTATATGGATACAGTCAGAAATAAGCTTGTGTATACTGTAGTAAGACTTGTGTATATACAATAAAATACTCTTGTGTATATACAACAGACTTTTATTCACAGATAGAATAGGCTTGCATTGCTAGAATAGGCTTGTGTAGCTAGAAAAGGCTTGTGTAGCTAGAATAGGCTTGTGTAGCTAGAATAGGCCTGTGTAGCCAGAATAGGCTTGTGTAGCTAGAATAGGCTTGTGTAGCTAGAATAGGCTTGTATAGCTAGAATAGGCTTGTTTAGCTAGAATAAGCTTGTGTAGCTAGAATAGGCTTGTGTAGCTAGAATAGGCTTGTGAAGCTAGAATAGGCTTGTGTAGCTAGAATAGGCTTGTGTAGCTAGAATAGGCTTATGTAGCTAGAATAGGCTTGTGTAGCTAGAATAGGCTTGTGTAGCTAGAATAAGCTTGTGTAGCCAGAGTATGCTTGTGTAGCTAGAATAGGCTTGTGTAGCTAGAATAGGCTTATGTTGCTAGAATAGGCTTGTGTAGCTAGAATAGGCTTGTGTAGCTAGAATAGGCTTGTGTAGCCAGAATAGGCTTGTGTAGCTAGAATAGGCTTGTGTACTAGAATAGGTTTGTGTAGCTAGAATAGGCTTGTGTAGCTAGAATAGGCTTGTGTAGCTAGAATAGGCTTGTGTAGCTAGAATAGGCTTGTGTACTAGAATAGGCTTGTGTAGCTAGAATAGGCTTGTATACTAGAATAGGCTTGTGTATCTAGAATAGGCTTGTGTAGCTAGAATAGGCTTGTGTACTAGAATAGGCTTGTATACTAGAATATGCTAGTGTAGCTAGAATAGGCTTGTGTAGCTAGAATAGGCTTGTGTAGCTAGAACAGGCTTGTGTAGCTAGAATAGGCTTGTGTAGCTAGAATAGGCTTGTGTAGCTAGAATAGGCTTGTGTAGCTAGAATAGCCTTGTGTAGCTAGAATAGGCTTGTATAGCCAGAATAGGCTTGTGTACTAGAATAGGCTTGTGTAGCTAGAATAGGCTTGTGTAGCCAGAATAGGCTTGAGTAGATAGAATAGGCTTCTGTAGCCAGAATATGCTTGTGTAGCTAGAATAGGCTTGTGTAGCTAGAATAGGCTTGTGCAGCTAGAATAAGCTTGTGTAGCCAGAATAGGCTTGTGAAGCTAGAATAGGCTTGTGTAGCTAGAATGGGCTTGTGTAGCCAGAATAGGCTTGTGTAGCTAGAATAGGCTTGTGTAGCTAGAATAGGCTTGTGTAGCTAGAATAGGCTTGTGTACTAGAATAGGCTTGTGTAGCTAGAATAGGCTTGTGTAGCCAGAGTAGGCTTGTGTAGCTAGAATAGGCTTGTGTAGCCAGAATAGGCTTGAGTAGCTAGAATAGGCTTCTGTAGCCAGAATATGCTTGTGTAGCTAGAATAGGCTTGTGTAGCCAGAATAGGCTTGTGTAGCTAGAATAGGCTTGTGTAGCTAGAATAGGCTTGTGTACCTAGAATAGGCTTGTGGAGCCAGAATAGGCTTGTGTAGCTAGAATAGGCTTGTGTAGCTAGAATATGCTTGTGTAGCTAGAATAGGCTTTTGTAGCCAGAATAGGCTTGAGTAGCTAGAATAGGCTTGTGTAGCCAGAATAGGCTTGTGTAGCTAGAATAGGCTTGTGTAGCCAGAATAGGCTTGTGTACTAGAATAGGCTTGTGTACTAGAATAGGCTTGAGTAGCTAGAATAGGCTTGTGTAGCCAGAATAGGCTTGTGTAGCTTGAATAGGCTTGTGTAGCCAGAATAGGCTTGTGTAGCTAGAATAGGCTTCTGTAGCTAGAATTGGCTTGTGTAGCTAGAATAGGCTTGTGAAGCTAGAATAGGCTTGTGTAGTTAGAATAGGCTTGTGGAGCCAGAATAGGCTTGAGTAGCTAGTATAGGCTTGTGGAGCCAGAATAGGCTTGTGTAGATAGAATAGGCTTTTGTAGTTAGAATAGGCTTGTGGAGCCAGAATAGGCTTGTGTAGCTAGAATAGGCTTGTGTAGCCAGAATAGGCTTGAGTAGATAGAATAGGCTTCTGTAGCCAGAATATGCTTGTGTAGCTAGAATAGGCTTGTGTAGCTAGAAAAGGCTTGTGCAGCTAGAATAAGCTTGTGTACTAGAATAGGCTTGTGTAGCCAGAATAGGCTTGCATAACTAGAATAGGCTTGTGTAGCTAGAATAGGCTTGTGTAGCTAGAATAGGCTTGTGTACTAGAATAGGCTTGTGTAGCTAGAATAGGCTTGTGTAGCCAGAGTAGGCTTGTGTAGCTAGAATAGGCTTGTGTAGCCAGAATAGGCTTGAGTAGCTAGAATAGGCTTCTGTAGCCAGAATATGCTTGTGTAGCTAGAATAGGCTTGTGTAGCCAGAATAGGCTTGTTTAGCTAGAATAGGCTTGTGTAGCTAGAATAGGCTTGTGGAGCCAGAATAGGCTTGTGTAGCTAGAATAGGCTTGTGTAGCTAGAATATGCTTGTGTAGCTAGAATAGGCTTTTGTAGCCAGAATAGGCTTGAGTAGCTAGAACAGGCTTGTGTAGCCAGAATAGGCTTGTGTAGCTAGAATAGGCTTGTGTAGCCAGAATAGGCTTGTGTACTAGAATAGGCTTGTGTACTAGAATAGGCTTGTGTAGCTAGAATAGGCTTGTGTAGGTTGAATAGGCTTGTGTAGCCAGAATAGGCTTGTGTAGCTAGAATAGGCTTCTGTAGCTAGAATTGGCTTGTGTAGCTAGAATAGGCTTGTGAAGCTAGAATAGGCTTGTGTAGTTAGAATAGGCTTGTGGAGCCAGAATAGGCTTGAGTAGCTAGTATAGGCTTGTGTAGCTAGAATAGGCTTGTGTAGCTAGAATAGGCTTGTGTAGCTAGAATAGGCTTTTGTAGTTAGAATAGGCTTGTGGAGCCAGAATAGGCTTGAGTAGCTAGAATAGCCTTGTGTAGCTAGAATAGGCTTGTGTAGCCAGAATAGGCTTGTGTACTAGAATAAGCTTGTGTAGCTAGAATAGGCTTGTGTAGCTAGAATATGCTGTGTAGTTAGAATAGGCTTGTGTAGCCAGAATAGGCTTGAGTAGCTAGAATAGGCTTGTGTAGCTAGAATAGGCTTGTGTACTAGAATAGGCTTGTGTAGCTAGAATAGGCTTTTGTAGCCAGAGTAGGCTTGTGTAGCTAAAATAGGCTTGTGTAGCCAGAATAGGCTTGAGTAGCTAGAATAGGCTTCTGTAGCCAGAATATGCTTGTGTAGCTAGAATAGGCTTGTGTAGCCAGAATAGGCTTGTGTAGCTAGAATAGGCTTGTGTAGCTAGAATAGGCTTGTGTACCTAGAATAGGCTTGTGGAGCCAGAATAGGCTTGTGTACCTAGAATAGGCTTGTGTAGCTAGAATATGCTTGTGTAGCTAGAATAGGCTTTTGTAGCCAGAATAGGCTTGAGTAGCTAGAATAGGCTTGTGTAGCCAGAATAGGCTTGTGTAGCTAGAATAGGCTTGTGTAGCCAGAATAGGCTTGTGTACTAGAATAGGCTTGTGTACTAGAATAGGCTTGTGTAGCTAGAATAGGCTTGTGTAGCCAGAATAGGCTTGTGTAGCTTGAATAGGCTTGTGTAGCCAGAATAGGCTTGTGTAGCTAGAATAGGCTTCTGTAGCTAGAATTGGCTTGTGTAGCTAGAATAGGCTTGTGAAGCTAGAATAGGCTTGTGTAGTTAGAATAGGCTTGTGGAGCCAGAATAGCCTTGAGTAGCTAGTATAGGCTTGTGGAGCCAGAATAGACTTGTGTAGCTAGAATAGGCTTGTGCAGCTAGAATAGGCTTTTGTAGTTAGAATAGGCTTGTGGAGCCAGAATAGGCTTGTGTAGCTAGAATAGGCTTGTGTAGCCAGAATAGGCTTGAGTAGATAGAATAGGCTTCTGTAGCCAGAATATGCTTGTGTAGCTAGAATAGGCTTGTGTAGCTAGAATAGGCTCGTTCAGCTAGAATAAGCTTGTGTAGCCAGAATAGGCTTGTGAAGCTAGAATAGGCTTGTGTAGCTAGAATGGGCTTGTGTAGCCAGAATAGGCTTGCGTAACTAGAATAGGCTTGTGTAGCTAGAATAGGCTTGTGTAGCTAGAATAGGCTTGTGTACTAGAATAGGCTTGTGTAGCTAGAATAGGCTTGTGTAGCCAGAGTAGGCTTGTGTAGCTAGAATAGGCTTGTGTAGCCAGAATAGGCTTGAGTAGCTAGAATAGGCTTCTGTAGCCAGAATATGCTTGTGTAGCTAGAATAGGCTTGTGTAGCCAGAATAGGCTTGTGTAGCTAGAATAGGCTTGTGTAGCTAGAATAGGCTTGTGTACCTAGAATAGGCTTGTGGAGCCAGAATAGGCTTGTGTAGCTAGAATAGGCTTGTGTAGCTAGAATATGCTTGTGTAGCTAGAATAGGCTTTTGTAGCCAGAATAGGCTTGAGTAGCTAGAATAGGCTTGTGTAGCCAGAATAGGCTTGTGTAGCTAGAATAGGCTTGTGTAGCCAGAATAGGCTTGTGTACTAGAATAGGCTTGTGTACTAGAATAGGCTTGTGTAGCTAGAATAGGCTTGTGTAGGTTGAATAGGCTTGTGTAGCCAGAATAGGCTTGTGTAGCTAGAATAGGCTTCTGTAGCTAGAATTGGCTTGTGTAGCTAGAATAGGCTTGTGAAGCTAGAATAGGCTTGTGTAGTTAGAATAGGCTTGTGGAGCCAGAATAGGCTTGAGTAGCTAGTATAGGCTTGTGGAACCAGAATAGGCTTGTGTAGCTAGAATAGGCTTGTGTAGCTAGAATAGGCTTTTGTAGTTAGAATAGGCTTGTGGAGCCAGAATAGGCTTGAGTAGCTAGAATAGCCTTGTGTAGCTAGAATAGGCTTGTGTAGCCAGAATAGGCTTGTGTACTAGAATAAGCTTGTGTAGCTAGAATAGGCTTGTGTAGCTAGAATATGCTGTGTAGTTAGAATAGGCTTGTGTAGCCAGAATAGGCTTGAGTAGCTAGAATAGGCTTGTGTAGCTAGAATAGGCTTGTGTACTAGAATAGGCTTGTGTAGCTAGAATTGGCTTGTGTAGCTAGAATAGGCTTGTGTAGCTAGAATACGCTTGTGGAGGCAGAATAGGCTTGAGTAGCTAGAATAGGCTTGTGTAGCTAGAATAGGCTTGTGTAGCTAGAATAGGCTTGTGTAGCCAGAAGAGGCTTGTGTAGCTAGAATAGGCTTGTGTAGCTGGAATAGGCTTGTGGAGCCAGAATAGGCTTGAGTAGCTAGAATAGGCTTGTGTAGCTAGAATAGGCTTGTGTAGCTAGAATAGGCTTGTGTAGCCAGAATAGGCTTGCGTAGCAAGAATATATATCTAGAATAGGCTTATGTACTAGAATAGGCTTGTGTACTAGAGTAGGCTTGTGTAGATAGAATAGGCTTGTGTAGCTAGAATAGGCTTGTGTAGCCAGAATAGGCTTGTGTGGCTGGAATAGGCTTGTGTAGCCAGAATAGGCTTGTGTACTAGAATAGTCTTTTGTAGCTAGGATAGGCTTGTGTAGCCAGAATAGGCTTGTGTAGCTAGAATAGGCTTGTGTAGCTGGAATAGGCTTGTTTAACTAGAATAGGCTTGTGTAGCCAGAATAGGCTTGTGTATCTAGAATAGGCTTGTGTAGCTAGAATAGGCTTGAGAAGCTAGAATATGCTTGTGTAGGCAGAATAGGCTTGTGTAGCCAGAATATGTAGCTAGAATAGGCTTGTGTACTAGAATAGGCTTGTGTACTAGAATAGGCTTGTGTATCTAGAATAGGCTTGTGTAGCCAGAATAGGCTTGTGTAGCTAGAATAGGCTTGTGAAGGCAGAATAGGCTTGTTTAGCTAGAATAGGCTTGTGTAGCCAGAATAGGCTTGTGTAGCTAGAATAGGCTTGTGTAGGCAGAATAGGCTTGTTTAGCTAGAATAGGCTTGTGTAGCTAGAATAGGCTTGTGTAGCCAGAATAGGTTTGTGTAGCTAGAATAGGCTTGTGTAGGCAGAATAGGCTTGTGTAGCCAGAATATTCTTGTGTAGCTAGAATAGGCTTGTGTAGCCAGAATAGGCTTGTGTAGGCAGAATAGGCTTGTGTACTAGAATAGGCTTGTGTACTAGATAGGCTTGTGTAGCTAGAATAGGCTTGTGTAGCCAGAATAGGCTTGTGTAGCCAGAATTGGCTTGTGTAGCCAGAATAGGCTTGTGTAGGCAGAATAGGCTTGTGTATTCAGACAGAATAAGCGTGTTATACAAACAGAGAAGGCGTGTATATATACCCACAGTTAATATATACAAATTAAATATACATATACTTAACTTTTGTTTACTAGTCCAGTGATACCAACTTTTTGATATAACAAATACAGTTTTAATTTCACTTTTATACTCCAACTCGTAATAAAAACCCGGGCTAATGTTTAGGTTTATAAACCAGCAGAAATGGCATGTATTAAGGCATGGTGGTAGTAGTAGTTGTAGTAGTTGTAGTAGTGGTGGTGGTAATGGTAGTAGTAGTAGTAGTAGCATCAGTATTGTAGTAATAGTAGTAGTAGTAGTAACAGTAATAGTAGTAGTAGTAGCAGTAGTAGTAGTAGTGGTGGTGGTAGTAGTAGTGGTAGTATCAGTAGTAGTAGCAGTAGTGGTTGTGGTGGTAATAGTAGTAGTAGTTATAGTAGTAGTGGTAGTACCAGTAGTAGTAGCAGTTGTAGTAGTAGTACGAACGAGTGGTATTTAAACAATAACAACACTTCTACTAGCCGGGGGCTCCCCAAACGGGGAGAAAAATGAAATTAGCTCTGAGGCTCCCACACCATCGAATGTCCTAGGATCACAGTAAAACACCTAGCTCTGCTGGGTGCGTGATTTTCGTAGGACTGGATAGTCCCGTGGGTTAGAGCGTCGTGAATTTTCGCTCACCATGAGGCGGGCTAAAGGAACACTGGTTCGAGCCCCCGGCTAGTCGTTTTCCCTGACAGTTTTTTTCATTAAATGCCGATTATGTCTCATTTTCTTCAACAGACACTGTTTGTCTGTGTGTGTGCGCTCGCGCGCGCGTGTGTGTGTTTGTGTGAGAGAGAGAAACAATCTCCGGCATTTTTACACAACTCAGTGTGACCATCCTTGCAACAACACTACACCATCCTTGCAACACCAGACCTTCCTTGCAACACCAGACCTTCCTTGCAACACCAGACCATCCTTGCAACAACACCAGACCTTCCTTGCAACACCAGACCATCCTTGCAACAAAACCAGACCATTCTTGCAACAGATCATCCTTGCAACAACACCAGACCATCCTTGCAACACCAGACCTTCCTTGCAACAGCACCAGACCATCCTTGCAACAACACCAGACCTTCCTTGCAACAGCACCAGACCATCCTTGCAACAACACCAGACCTTCCTTGCAACACCAGACCTTCCTTGCAACACCAGACCTTCCTTGCAACACCAGACCTTCCTTGCAACAACACCAGATCTTCCTTGCAACACCAGACCATCCTTGCAACACCAGACCATCCTTGCAACAACACCAGACCTTCCTTACAACACCAGACCTTCCTTGCAACAACACCAGACCATCCTTGCAACAACACCAGACCTTCCTTGCAACAACACCAGACCATCCTTGCAACAACACCAGACCTTCCTTGCAACAACACCAGATCTTCCTTGCAACAACACCAGACCATCCTTGCAACACCACCATACCATCCTTGCAACACCAGACCATCCTTGCAACAACACCAGACCTTCCTTGCAACAACGGCAGACCTTCCTTGCAACACCAGACCTTCCTTGCAACACCAAACCATCCTTGCAACAAAACCAGACCATTCTTGCAACACGAGATCATCCTTGCAACAAAATCAGACCATCCTTGCAACAACACCAGACCATCCTTGCAACAATATCAGACCATCCTTGCAACGACACCAGACCATCCTTGCAACAACAGACCATCCTTGCAACAAAACCAGACCATCCTTGCAACACCACCAGACCATCCTTGCAACAAAACCGGACCATCCTTGCAACAAAACCAGACCATCCTTGCAACAACAACTGGCTAAGTACCAAGAACGCATATAAAACTACACGACGCCTCCAAAGCCTTATTACTGATCCCTGGCTTGCGCAGGACCCATTTTAATGACGATAACCAGATTATCCTTCGAACACTAGACCATCCTTGTAACAAAACCAGACCATTCTTGCAACAACACTAGACCATCCTTGCAACAAAACCAGAGCATTCTGGCAACACTAGACCATCCTTGCAACAAAACCAGACCATTCTTGCAACACTAGACCATCCTTGTAACAAAACCAGACCATTCTTTCAACAACACTAGACCATCCTTGCAACAAAACCAGAGCATTCTGGCAACAACACTAGACCATCCTTGCAACAAAACCAGACCATTCTGGCAACAACACTAGACCATCCTTGCAACACAACCAGACCATTCTTGCAACAACACTAGACCATCCTTGTAACAAAACCAGACCATTCTTGCAACAACACTAGACCATCCTTGCAACAAAACCAGACCATTCTGGCAACAACACTAGATCATCCTTGCAACATCAGACCATTCTTGCAACAACACTAGACCATCCTTGCAACATCAGACCATTCTTGCAACACTAGACATCCTTGCAACAACACCAGACCATC
Source organism: Cherax quadricarinatus (assembly GCF_038502225.1). NCBI lineage: Eukaryota > Metazoa > Arthropoda > Malacostraca > Decapoda > Parastacidae > Cherax > Cherax quadricarinatus. The sequence continues at coordinate 5,217,493 of NC_091334.1, read as the reverse complement.
CTTCCAATACTAGACATCCTTCCAACAACACCAGACCATCCTTCCAACACTAGACATCCTTCCAACAACACCAGACCATCCTTCCAACACTAGACATCCTTCCAACAACACCAGACCATCCTTCCAACACTAGACATCCTTCCAACAATAGATCAGCTGTGATGTATCACTGGCGATGGTCTCCATAACAACACTGATTAATACAACCATTACTGGAACCATTAAGAGAACCATTAATAGAATCACTAGTAGAACCACTTAGAGAATCACTAAAAGAACCTTTAGTAGAACCAAAAACAGAACAAGTAATAGAACCCTTAATAGAACCACTAATAGAACCTTTAATAGATCCACAATTAGAAGCATCATTATAACCGTTAATAGAACCACTAATGGAACCATTAATAGAACCACTAATAGAATGATTATGAGAACCACTAATAGAACAAGTATTCTTGTCAAAAAACCTTCTAACTAAACTAGATTTTTAACCATTCCGTAGTTTCTTATCGTCTCCACCTCTCCCTCCCTCCCGTTAATTATCTATCAAAGCTTCCCTCAGTTAAAGGCTCTTGGTTTGAGGAGTTTGAGCTGTCTTATCATTCCAAGGTTTAGATCTAAAGACTTCTTATTTGCCTTGCGTTGGCTGATTCACCATAATAATAGTATTAAAAATAGTAATAATAGTATTAGTATTGGTAGTAGTTGTAGTAATAGTAGTAGTAATAGTAGTAGTAATAGTAGTAGTAGTAGTAATAATAATAATAATAATAATAATAATAATAATAATAATAATAATAATAATAATAGTAATACCTCTAAGCTTTCCTCATAGCCTCGTCCAGGCAATAAATTGAGGTATAAGCCTCGGCCAGTGACTGGTAACATGGACATTCGCTTACAGGGACCCCTCAGAACACTGGTTAAATGAGGTTCCCTTAATTCGTCTGTGGTCTTTATGGACTGAGGTCACAGAAGGAACGGGGATACACCTTCTTCCCCTTCCATCCCTATCCCTCCCTCCGTCCACACACAAGATGTTCAACTTTAGGTGTTGGTGTTAGGTTGTTCCGTAGCTCGGTCGGTAGCGCACTCAGCTCACACACCGAGGTCCGGAGTTCGAATCCCCGGTACTGCTGGAAAATATTAGGACGTGTTTAAATAAGACACCTACTGTCCCTGTTCTTCCATCAGTATAAAACTGAGTACCTGGGTGTTAGTCGACTGGTGTGGGTCGCATCCTGGGACAAAACTGACCTAATTTGACGGAAATGTTCAGCATAACAAGCGGCTTTCTATATAGTAGTATGTTATTGATGTCAGCTAGGCCTATATATCTTGTACTTGTAGAAATAAAGTTATTATTCAGGGATGTGTGCGTGGATGTATTATGGTTGAGTGTGTTATGAATGAAAGAAATGTGGAGGTGGAAGATAAAGGGTCGGGGGGTTTTAAGGGAATTTTAGCGGAGGGGAGAGAAAGAGTGTGAATCAGGTGTGCTAGTATCTGATAGAATTAACGCTGAAGAATACGAAGAATTAATATTAGATGATCAGTTATTGAAGAAGTGGGAGTATATAGGAGAGAGAGAGAGAGAGAGAGAGAGAGAGAGAGAGATGTTCCGGGAAGTACTAAGCTTGTGTGGGAGAGAGTTGTGCACTGAGGAAGTAATTGTGGGAGATCTAGATGTTAAAGTGGGAGAATCTGTTGTAGAGGAGGAGGACGTAGTGGGTACGGTTTGTGGTGTCAGGGGTAAAAGGTAATGGGAGGAAACCTAACTGGACGATGTATACGAAGAGGTATGACCTATTTTAAGAAGAAAAGCGGATAAATAAGTACACGAGGTATGATATAGGGCGTGATGATAGCATTTTCTGAGGTTGTGGATGTGTAGACAAACTGTTACTATCAGGACTTCTGAACGTGCAAATTAAAGAAGCGACAGATATATTATTTAGTCGTGAGAAATCACGAAAGCTCTTGTAATTCCATTATTTTTTCACAGCAGTGATTTGTATTCTGTGATATATCTTGTTGGTCTTCCTTCTACAAGTAGGTCACACTGTCCTTGTACTTACAGGTCGCGGTGGTGGTGGAGCTCTGAAGGTGAGCAGTCCAGGAGAACGAGCAAGGTTCCGACACGACCCGTATACGCGAGTGCCCTCCTCCACCTAAACACCCAGGTGGCTCCTGTATCACCTTGTCAAAGGAGAGGTACGCGCGCACATCCTAAGGTAGCGGACGTGATTCGTGTTTTTTCCCTTTGTGGATGGTTTCAACGGGTCCCTGAAGTCAACCCGATGGGTACAAAGCGAGTGACTTGCTTCGTTCGTCGGATGGGCATAAGAAAACTAGGGGGAGAGGGAACGGGGGAGGCTTCGAAAGTGCCCCCCTTTCCCCTGGGTGAACGTGAGGATTCTTTTAAGCACATTTCAGTACCCCCCTCCCCCCTGTGGAAGCTCCCGTTTTCTGTGACTTTAGGTTATGCAACTCTGAAAGAGGGCAGCCTGTGGTAAATGGAGGTGTGTGTGTGCGCGCGTCTTGCATCTTCGCCAACTTGTGTACCTATGGCTGTAAGATAGAGAGAAAGAGCAGTGATTTGACGGAAACATATTTAATTATCCTTACACATATCCTTTCTCAAGATAATCCATGGAGTACTACCGGAAACTTGTCGTTTCTATGAAGGTGTCATCCTTGTGTGCACACCTTCTCACCAACTCAATTTTATAGTGGAAGAAGATCGACGAACAAGGGGACGTATAAACTTATTGCTTATTTGCTTATGTTTTGTCAAGCTTCACATGTTTCTTTAGCCCTGACTTCAGAGTAAAGTTGTCAAGCTTGCTGTACAAGTTCTAGTAAGGCAGAAATCTACCTTTAAGTTTCGTGTGTTCATTAAAAGGAGAGCCTGATTCTGCTGTGTGGTGCTGCAGCAGGTAACACAGACCTTGGACAAGCACTGGTCCATCTAATGAGACTTAGGTTGGAGACATTTGAGAGGATCTACTGTGACTTGTACCTGTCTGCGTTGTCAGCTTATCGATCTCTCGTGCAGGATTATAACCTAGAATATGCTGTTAACTCACTTGGTCGCGATTTGATAATGTACCAGGATATAACGAAAGGTCGTCTGTTTCCCCTCTACATTGTGGGTTAGTTGTGAATTGTTTCAGCTACGGTATTGTAGGTTAGTTCTACAGTGTTCTAGTCACGGTATTTTGGGTTATTTGTGACTTGTTTCACCTACGGTATTATGATTTATTCTTCTATGGTCCGAATTTTCTCTTGTGGAATATTAATGTGGAAAACAAGAAGAGGTCCACTGGTGTTCTAAGAGTGCCAGTGATGGAGAGGTCTACCCAACACCACTCAAGAACACTGGCACTGAACTTGGCACTGTAATTAGATACATGTTACCTGTAGGTGGAGCTACAAGTGATCAAGTCCCTATGCTATTTTTTCTTCCTTCCATACTTCCTTCCTTCCTTCCTTCCTTCCTTCCTTCCTTCCTTCCTTCCTTCCTACCTTCCTTCCTTCCTTCCTTCCTCTCACACCACTTGCTTCCTCCCTGAGGCTTCATAAAAGTGACTTAACATATAATTCGTTCAGTACAGCCAGGTATCCTACCAGGCTCCTTCAACACCCTGAGAGAACGTTCGCCCATTTCGCACCCTTGACGCGCACACACAGGTATATTCGAGCTTAAAACAAATAAATTTATACATGTCAACTCACGGTAAACCATCCCATCTCCCTTCGCTTGTCTTCCGTCAAAACCTCTGTATCCCCCAACAGTCTATTTGGTCAGAGACCACAGGTCGTGATGATGGGACGGAGGATCGAGCCTTCACCACTCCTGGAACACGTCAGTAACTTTAGAAAACCGTATTTAAAAAATCTGTAGCTGTGAGATTAATAAAATATACCTCCACACTTGCGAAACCACTGGTAAACCAATTACTTAATTGGTTTGAAAAGTTTACTTGACGCTACATGGTAATGCCACATAGGTGCCCCACGTAGTGCCACATCACCATGTAGAAAAATACAAAAGTAATTTAAAATTATTAAAATATTGTAGTTTATATGCCATTTTTTAAGGCTGTAACACATGAAAGTAATCAAATATAATTGGTATCTCACAGCAATGGAATATATATATATATGTCGTGCCGAATAGGCAGAACTTGCGATCTTGGCTTAAATGGCAACGTTCATCTTGCCATATAGGACAATTGAAAATTTGTGTATGCAATAATTTCGCCAAAATCATTCTGAACCTAACGAAAAAAATATATTTCACTGTGTTTGTTTAGTATTAAATTATTGTAAACAAATCTAAAATATATTTAGTTGGGTTAGGCTAAAATAAATTGTTCTTGTTATAATAAGGTTAGGTAAGTTTTCTAAGATTCTTTTGGTGCAAAATTAAAAATTTTTACATTAACATTAATGAAAAAAATATATCTTTAAACGTATAAGAGAAAATTTTATAAAGGACTTAATTTTAAATGAGTTCTTGTTAATTGACCAGTTTTACATATTCGGCACGATATATATATATATATATATATATATATATATATATATATATATATATATATATATATATATATATATATATATATATATATATATATATAATATGTATTTGTCGTGCCAAATAGCTAAAACTGGTCAATTAGCAAGAACTCATTTAAAATTAATAATTTTTGTACCAAAAGAACCTTAGAAAACTTACCTGACCTTATTATAACAAGCGCAATTTAATTTAGCCTATTCAAACTAAATATATTTTAGACAAATTTACAATAATTTAATAATAAGTAAATACAATGAAATATATTTCTTCGATAGGTTCAGAATGATTTTTGAGAAATTATTGCATACACAGATTTTCGCTCGCCTTATTCGGTAAGAAGAGCATTGCTATTTAAGCCAAAATCGCAAGTTTTACCTATTCGGCACGACATATATGACACGTAGTGGCCTCCACTTAGCGACGTAGATAGGGACCAGAGAATTGTACCATTAAAGGGGAACTACATTAAACATACCGTACTTTCCAGCAGCACTCTACCTCGTTGTCTACAATAGCGACCTGGGTGATATACTCTCTCTAATTTATATTATTTATTTTCTGTCCTGACAAAGATTAGCTCCTCCCCTCCCCCTCCCAAAAAAAAAATAATGCAAGCTTACCATGCATAAACCGTATGGTTATACACGATAAACAAATGAATTCGGTAGAAATGGTAAATTCAGTCTTGTTACCTAACAACCTGTCGGTATTTTATACCATTTTAATGTTCAAATTCAGTCTTGTTTCGTCTGACAGAGTTCATTGTGTTTTGCCTTATCACTTAATACAAAGACTAAAACACAGTCAACCGAGCTGTGGTGAGGTCAGAAGTAACAGCGTGGCTGATCAGGCCCTGATCCACTGCGAGGCCTAGTCTAGGACCCGGCCGCGGGGGCGTTGACCCCTGGAACACTCTCCAGATATACTCCAGGCAGGGAGGATTTTATTTAAACCTGCTCATTGAAATTCTGACGCCCAAATCTTTCCTTATCTAATTAAGTTTTTCTTATGAATTTCGTTGTTTATTTTTTTTTTCAGTTCGTGTGTGACCTTGTGATAAAAACGAACGATAAGGTTAATTTAACACTAGACTCACTGGACTGACTGCCAGCAAATCTGTCTTCAGTCCATCTTTTATGTCAGTAAAATCTAGAATATTTAAGGAGATGCTTAATTTTTTTTACAATAGCGTTGTCCTGGCATCTGGTCGTTGTGCGAGCGGACGGAGAAGGGCTGCCGCCAGGAGTTTGGTCGTAGTACGAGCGGGAAGTGGTCGTTAAACGGGGAAGAGGAGGAAACAGTCCTAATTTTTTTTACCAAACTACTTCTCCAATTTTAGATAGCAATATAAATTCCGATAAATAGCACAAATGCTGTATTTTTCTCCCCACAGATTAGATTCAGCGGGTTTGCGGTTCACAGGTCGAGCATATTAGAAAAAACTCTGAGAGTAAGGAGTGTCGGGTCGCACAAGTGTCATCAACTTCATATTTACATCAATTATAATTATCTTATACCTTCTTCAACACCAACAATAAATTCTTGTTAAAGGGAATATATTATAGTGTTCGTCTTAACCAGGTACAGAGCAAACCATACCACGGGCGGGATTTGAACCCGCGGTCAGTCTCAAAACTCCAGACCGTCGCGTTAGCCACTGGACATCTGGAGTTTTGAGACTCTCTGACCGCGGGTTCAAACCCCACCCGTGGTCAGAGAGTCTCAAAACTCCAGATGTCCAGTGGCTAACGCGACGGTCTGGAGTTTTGAGACTCTCTGACCGCGGGTTCAAACCCCACCCGTGGTCAGAGAGTCTCAAAACTCCAGATGTCCAGTGGCTAACGCGACGGTCTGGAGTTTTGAGACTCTCTGACCGCGGGTTCAAACCCCACCCGTGGTCAGAGAGTCTCAAAACTCCAGATGTCCAGTGGCTAACGCGACGGTCTGGAGTTTTGAGACTCTCTGACCGCGGGTTCAAACCCCACCCGTGGTATGGTTTGTTTGCAATCATGTCATTACGATTTCGTGAGTCAGATACAGAGTACCCTGTAATAACGAACGTCCATTTCTAGAAATATTCATCTCTGGTGACGTGGTCTCACATCTCGACGAACAGAAACCAGCTTACTGGAAAGATGCCTTTTTATTGGTCGAGCGTAAACACTTAAAAGCCAACTGGTGATTCACTGATTCTAAGAAAACCAATTTTGATTGGTTTTGTTTCCTTTTCAACCGAGCTACTTGATTGGCTGATTTTACCTGACTTTGAAAAGCATCTTGTTATTGGTTGGCTCAACATGACTTTCTAAGCGAACATCTGATTGGATGAATTAATACAAGTCACATTTAGGTAAAAAAAATGTCTCTAAAAAAATACGAATCCTGTTTATTAAACAATATAAACAAAGAAATTGTATTGTTCTCAATCATTTTATTATTAAAACAAAAAATAAACTAAAATGTGATTGTTTTTAGTATTTGTAAATTCTACGACGTAAGTCTCGCGTCACAATGTCACGTAACGTCACAATGTCACGTAACGTCACAATGTCACGTAACGTCACAATGTCACGTAGCGTCACAATGTCACGTAACGTCACAATGTCACGTAACGTCACAATGTCACGTAACGTCACAATGTCACGTAACGTCACAATGTCACGTAACGTCACAATGTCACGTAACGTCACAATGTCACGTAACGTCACAAGACATTATAATGTCACACGACGCCACAATGTCACACAGCGTCACAAGACATCAGAATGTCACACGATGCCACAATGTCACACGACGCCACAATGTCACAAAACGTCACAAGACATCAGAATGTCACACGACTCCTCAATGTCACAAGACGCCACAATGTCACAAGACGTCACAATGTCACAAGACGTCACAGTGTCACACGACGTCACTATGTCACAATGTCACAAGACATCACAATGTCACACGACGCCACAATGTCACGTCACAATGTCATAAGTTGTCACAATGTCACAAGACGTTACAATGTCACACGACGTCACAATGTCACGTCACAATGTCACAAGTTGTCATAATGTCACAAGACATCACAATGTCACACGACGTCACAATGTCACAAGTTGTCACAATGTCACAAGACATCACAGTGTCACACGACGTCACAATGTCACGTCACAATGTCACAAGACGTCACAATGTCACACGACGTCACAATGTCACGTCACAACGTCACAAGGCACCACAATGCGATATCAGAACCTTGTGCGTCACAATATGCACACAAATCTAACTGATGTGACCTCTGTCACCCACAGTTCCAGCGTACATGGCTGCTGTTCAGTCCTCAAGCCTTGAGTCATCTGGTCCTTGTGTTCTCTTTTTCTAAGCTTCTGAGTGGTCAACTGATTTTAATTGGTCTACGGGTCTTCCACCTGATGTTTGGTCTACGGGTCTTTCTACTTTCTAACTGATCTACAGGAATTTACTGCTTTTTGTCTGATCGGTCTGTTGCTCTTTGCCTCTGATTGGTTTAGTAGTCTTAGCTTGTGAGTGGCCTATGGGTCTTCCTGGTTTAAATAAAACCTGTTGGTTTTAGCTCTTCCTTGGTCTAGGAAGTCTTTCTAGCTTCGGTGTTTGTAGGCCTTGGGTGGTCTAAGAGGTCTTCCTAGCTTGAATGGTCTGCAGACCTTGTGTTAAGATATTTCTTAACTGCAAGGTAAACACAGTTAAACTGACGGAAGAAAGAGTGTGAGCACTCAGATAATAGACAGACAACTGTCATCTCCAGTCTCAGTAGACAGTCTTCATGACAGCTAAGAAACCTCTCAACTGTCTGAGTGATCGTTGCTGACAGCTGCCAGACCTCTTTTCCATCGCACTGGTCTGGCTGATAGTGACTATGGTCTTCCTGAAGAACTCATTTAAGCTCTGATTATTGTTCTTGTAGCAGCGGAAGATATAACAGCAGAGGCTATAACAGCAGAGGCTATAACAGCAGAGGCTATAACGGCAGAGGCTATAACAGCAGAGGCTATAACAGCAGACGCTATAACAGCAGACGCTATAACGGCAGAGGCTATAACAGCAGAGGCTATAACAGCAGAGGCTATAACAGCAGAGGCTATAACAGCAGAGGCTATAACAGCAGAGGCTATAACGGCAGAGGCTATAACGGCAGAGGCTATAACAGCAGAGGCTATAACAGCAGACGCTATAACGGCAGAGGCTATAACAGCAGAGGCTATAACAGAAGAGGCTATAACAGCAGAGGCTATAACAGCAGAAGCTATAACGGCAGAAACCTGCCGCCACTAATTATATATTTCATTTGCTGGATATTGTTAACTTTATATAAAACAATAAATATTTAGACTACTTTTGTACATATGGTGTATATATATATCTATATTATATATATATATATATATATATATATATATATATATATATATATATATATATATATATATATATATATATATATATATATATATATATATATATATATAACCACAAATATATATATTATATACAATCACAAATATATATTTAATAAATTATTCCCAAGAAAAATAATGTCAAACTTTTAATCAAAATAGTCGCCTATGCTTAGAGTTTTCGTTTTATCATAATATGGCTGCTATCGACTAGTCACGTAGGGATCAAAATACACACACCTCACTGTGGTCACATACGCCTCTTGGCCATCTCTGGCGATTCCTTGTACGAAGACTTGACACAGTTGAAGGAATCTCCTCAACTTTCAACCCTCGAGACAGGAGGTTACCAACCCTCTGATTGGGATTACTTCTGCAGGATTTAAACTCTTTCTCTCTCTCCCTCTCTCTGAAAGTGTTAGGTATTACTGACTCATGATTCTACAATATCTCGAGCAGTAGGATCCAGTTCTGTGTTGTGGGTGAAGTCTTTGACTTGACGTGGGATCAGTGAATAATGTTAAGTGTCTTGGGTGTTCAATCCTGTGTTCAGACGAGATCTGACCTTGTTTGTTCAGGTGAGATTTTGTTTAAGGATAGTCAGAAGTCAGAGTTTGAAATACAGAAGATTTCCAGCTTGAATATATGTTTAAGTCCCTTGCTACCTATGTTGCCATGCCCCTTGCTACCTATGTTACCATGCCCCTTGCTACCTATGTTACCATGCCCCTTGCTACCTATGTTACCATGCCCCTTGCTACCTATGTTACCATGCCCCTTGCTACCTATGTTACCATGCCCCTTGCTACCTATGTTACCATGCCCCTTGCTACCTGTTACTATGCCCCTTGCTACCTATGTTACCATGCCCCTTGCTACCTATGTTACCATGCCCCTTGCTACCTGTTACTATGCCCCTTGCTACCTATGTTACCATGCCCCTTGCTACCTATGTTACCATGCCCCTTGCTACCTATGTTACCATGCCCCTTGCTACCTATGTTACCATGCCCCTTGCTACCTATGTTGCCATGCCCCTTGCTACCTATGTTACCATGCCCCTTGCTACCTATGTTACCATGCCCCTTGCTACCTATGTTACCATGCCCCTTGCTACCTATGTTACCATGCCCCTTGCTACCTGTTACTATGCCCCTTTCTACCTATGTTACCATGCCCCTTGCTACCTATGTTACCATGCCCCTTGCTACCTATGTTACCATGCCCCTTGCTACCTGTTACTATGCCCCTTGCTACCTATGTTACCATGCCCCTTGCTACCTATGTTACCATGCCCCTTGCTACCTATGTTACCATGCCCCTTGCTACCTATGTTACCATGCCCCTTGCTACCTATGTTGCCATGCCCCTTGCTACCTATGTTACCATGCCCCTTGCTACCTATGTTACCATGCCCCTTGCTACCTATGTTACCATGCCCCTTGCTACCTATGTTACCATGCCCCTTGCTACCTGTTACTATGCCCCTTTCTACCTATGTTACCATGCCCCTTGCTACCTATGTTACCATGCCCCTTGCTACCTATGTTACCATGCCCCTTGCTACCTGTTACTATGCCCCTTGCTACCTATGTTACTATGCCCCTTTCTACCTTTGTCACTACGTCCCTTGCTTTATCACTGCGTCTCTTGCATTATCACTGTGTTCCTTGCTTTATGACCGCGTCCCTTGGTTTATCACTGCGTCCCTTGCTTTATGACCGCGTCCCTTGGTTTATCACTGCGTCCCTTGCTTTATGACCGCGTCCCTTGGTTTATCACTGCGTCCCTTCGTGTTGATGCAAGATTTCCAAATCTGGCTCGCCTAAACCATCTTTAGATATAACAACAGGTTCTATCCCACCAGGTTCTATTCTAGCAGGTTTTATCCTAGCAGGTTCTATCCTAGCAGGTTGTGTCCCAGCATGCTCTGTCTTAGCGGGTTCTATCCTAGCAGATTCTATCCCAGCAGGTTCTATCCTAGAAGGTTCTATCCTAGCAGGTTTTATCTCAACAGGTTCTATCTCAGCAGGCTCTATCCTAGTCGGTTCTATCCCAGCAGGTTCTATCTTAGTAGGTTCTATCCCAGCAGTTTCTGTCCTAGCAGGTTCTATCCTAGCAGGTTCTATCCCAGCAAGTTCTATCCCAGCAGGTTCTATCCCAGCAGGTTCTATCTTAGTAAGTTCTATCCCAGCAGTTTCTGTCCTAGCAGATTCTATCCCAGTAGTTTGTCCTAGCAGGTTCTATCCCAGCAATTTATGTACTAGCAGGTTCTATCACAGCAGGTTCTATCTTAGTAGGCTCTCTTCCAGTATTCCAACAGTTTATGTCCTAGCAGATTCTATCCCAGCAGGTTCTACCCCACCAGGTTTTATCCTAGCTGGTTGTAGCCTAGTTCTATCCTAGCAGGTTCTATCCAAGCCGGTTCTATCCTAGCAGGTTCTATTCCAGCAGGTTCTGTGCTAATTGTAAAACAAGTATCTGTGATTCCCTTGTTGTGGCTCGCATCCCATGGCAGAGAGGTGGAGAATCCCTGTCATAAACCCGCATGGCCTGGGTTATCCTGGGTTATCTGGGGCGAGTGAACTGGTTAATTTTATCTTCCTAAGATACTTTTGCTCACACCAGGACAAGATATATACACTGGGAGATGTATATCTTTCAGTGTATATACACGGGAGGTATATATTTCTCAATGTATATACTGTGGGAGGTATATATTCCACAGTGTATATACAGTGGTAGATGTATATCTCTCCGTGTATCTACACTTGGAGATGTATAACTCTCAGTGTATATACACTGGGATGTATATATTCCACAGTGTATATACAGTGGTAGATGTATATCTCTCTGTGTGTATACACTGGGAGATGTACAACTCTTAGTGTATATACACAGGAAGGTGTATATCTCTCAGTGTATATAAACTGGGAGATGGAGATGTATAACTCTCAGTGTATATACACTGGGAGATGTATAACTCAGTGTATATACACTGGGAAATGTATATCTCTCATTATATATACATTGGGAGGTATATATCTTTCAGAGCACATCGGGAGATGTATATCAGTGTATATATACTGCAAGTTTACATTAATCACTATATATATATATATTCTCAACATTATTATTGACTGGTAATTAAGTAGGTAACACGCAGCTTTAACAACCCTCGTGTAGTAGATAGACTTGAAACCCCCCCTTCATTAACCATCGTCTTCTTTGACTGTATCAATCTCATTTACATCAAGCATTTCCTTCTATTTTTTTTTTTTTTGGAGTGTGTATAATTCTTTGCGCCATAATTCCCGCCAATTAATTTCCCGCCATTTATATTTCCCGCCAGCTATTCTCCCGCCAAAAATTTCCAAATACTTCCAGACACAGCAATAATGACATTTTTTTTAAGCCGTCATTTTCGGCCTCAATGCTTATCACGTCTCCCCCCCCCAAAAAAAAAAAATCATTGAGTCATACAATTGATTTAATTCATTATTGAAGCGGCTGGTTGACCAATGGGAAAAATATATCCCAGTCCATTGTGATTACTACACTAACAGAAGCACTCACATTACTCAACACTGTAGTGCAAAGCGGATGTATATATATATATATATATATATATATATATATATATATATATATATATATATATATATATATATATATGTCGTGCCGAATAGGCAGAACTTGCGATCTTGGCTTAAATAGCAACGTTCATCTTGCCATATAGGACAAGTGAAAATTTGTGTATGTAATAATTTCGCCAAAATCATTCTGAACCTAACGAAAAAAATATATTTCACTGTGTTTGTTTAGTATTAAATTATTGTAAACAAATCTAAAATATATTTAGTTGGGTTAGGCTAAAATAAATTGTTCTAGTTATAATAAGGTTAGGTAAGTTTTCTAAGATTCTTTTGGTGCAAAATTAAAAAATTTTACATTAACATTAATGAAAAAAATATATCTTTAAACGTATAAGAGAAAATTTTAGAAACTAATTAATTTTAAATGAGTTCTTGCTAATTGACCAGTGTTACGTAGTCGCCACGACATTATATATATAGATATATATATATATATATATATATATATATATATATATATATATATATATATATATATATATATATATATCCAAGTCTTTGTTAAATTATGAAACGATTTTCGACTGCATGTTCTAATGTTTATATTATAGAAACACCACACTCTATAATATTTGTAACACCACACTATAATATTTGCAACACCACTCTATAATATTTGCAACACCACTCTATAATATTTGCAACACCACTATAATATTTGCAACACAACTCTATAATATTTGCAACACCACTCTATATCTGCAACACCACACTATAATATTTGCAACACCACTATAATATTTGCAACACCACTCTATAATATTTGCAATACCACACTATAATATTTGCAACACCACTCTATAATATTTGCAACACCACTCTATAATATTTGCAACACCACTCTATAATATTTGCAACACCACTATAATATTTGCAACACCACTCTATAATATTTGCAACACCACTCTATAATATTTGCAACACCACTATAATATTTGCAACACCACTATAATATTTGCAACACCACTCTATAATATTTGCAACACCACTCTATAATATTTGCAACACCACTATAATATTTGCAACACCACTCTATATTTGCAACACCACTCTATATCTGCAACACCACACTATAATATTTGCAACACCACTCTATAATATTTGCAACACCACTCTATAATATTTGCAACACCACTCTATAATATTTGCAACACCACACTATAATATTTGCAACACCACTCTATAATATTTGCAACACCACTCTATAATATTTGCAACACCACTCTATAATATTTGCAACACCACTCTATAATATTTGCAACACCACTCTATAATATTTGCAACACCACTCTATAATATTTGCAACACCACTATAATATTTGCAACACCACTATAATATTTGCAACACCACTATAATATTTGCAACACCACTCTATAATATTTGCAACACCACTCTATAATATTTGCAACACCACTCTATAATATTTGCAACACCAGTCTATAATATTTGCAACACCACTCTATAATATTTGCAACACCACTCTATAATATTTGCAACACCACTATAATATTTGCAACACCACTCTATAATATTTGCAACACCACTCTATATTTGCAACACCACTCTATTTGCAACACCACTCTATAATATTTGCAACACCACTCTATAATATTTGCAACACCACTCTATAATATTTGCAACACCACTCTATAATATTTGCAACACCACTCTATATTTGCAACACCACACTCTAAAATATTTGCAACACCTCTCTATAATATTTGCAACACCACTCTATAACATCTGCAACACCACTCTATAATATCTGCAACACCAGTCTATAAAATTTGCAACACCACTCTATAATATTTGCAACACCACTCTATATTTGCAACACCACTATAATATCTGCAACACCACTCTATAATATCTGCAACACCACTCTATAATATTTGCAACACCACTCTATAATATTTGCAACACCACTCTATAATATTTGCAACACAACTCTCTATATTTGCAACACAACTCTCTATAATATTTGCAACACCACACTATAATATTTGCAACACCACACTATAATATTTGCAACACCACTCTATAATATTTGCAAAACCACTCTATAATATTTGCAACACCACTATATTTGCAACACCACACTATAATATTTGCAACACCACACTATAATATTTGCAACACCACTCTATAATATTTGCAACACCACACTATAATATTTGCAACACCACTCTATATTTGCAACACCACACTATAATGTTTGCTACACCACACTATAATATTTGCAACACCACACTATAATATTTGCAACACCGCCATATAAAATTTGCATCACAACTATAATATTTGCAACACCATTCTCTCTATTTGCAACACCACTCTCTATAATATTTACAACACCACTCTCTATAATATGTTCAACACCACTCCATAATATTTGCAACTCCTCTCTATAATATTTGCAACAGCACTCTATATTTGCAATATCACTCTATAATATTTGCAACACCACTCTCTATTATATTTGCAACACCACACTCTATATTTGCAACACCACTCTAATATTTGCAACACCATTCTCTATAAGATTTGTAACACCACTCTCTATTATATTTGCAACACCACTCTATAATATTTGCAAGACCACTCTAGAGTATTTGGAACACGACTCTCTATTATATTTGCAAGAGCACTCTATATTTGCAACACCACTGTATAATATTTGCAACACCTCTCTCTATAATATTTGCAACACCATTCTCAATAATATTTGCAACACTACTCTATAATATTTGCAACACCACTCTCTATATTTGCAACACCACTCTCTATATTTGCAACACCACTCTATAATATTTGCAACACCATTCTCTATAATATTTGCAACACCACTCTATAATATTTGCAACACCACTCTATAGTATTTGCAACTCCACTCTCTATTATATTTGCAATACCACTCTATTATAATATTTGCAACACCACTCTCTATAATATTTGCAGCACCACTCTAATATTTGCGACACCACTATAATATTTGCAACACCACTCTATAATATTTGCAACACCACTCTATATTTGCAACACCACACTCTAAAATATTTGCAACACCTCTCTATAATATTTGCAACACCACTCTATAACATCTGCAACACCACTCTATAATATCTGCAACACCAGTCTATAAAATTTGCAACACCACTCTATAATATTTGCAACACCACTCTATATTTGCAACACCACTATAATATCTGCAACACCACTCTATAATATCTGCAACACCACTCTATTATATTTGCAACACCACTCTATAATATTTGCAACACAACTCTCTATATTTGCAACACCACTCCATAATATTTGCAACACAACTCTCTATAATATTTGCAACACCACACTATAATATTTGCAACACCACACTATAATATTTGCAACACCACTCTATAATATTTGCAAAACCACTCTATAATATTTGCAACACCACTATAATATTTGCAACACCACACTATAATATTTGCAACACCACACTATAATATTTGCAACACCACTCTATAATATTTGCAACACCACACTATAATATTTGCAACACCACTCTATATTTGCAACACCACACTATAATGTTTGCTACACCACACTATAATATTTGCAACACCACACTATATTTGCAACACCGCCATATAAAATTTGCATCACAACTATAATATTTGCAACACCATTCTCTCTATTTGCAACACCACTCTCTATAATATTTACAACACCACTCTCTATAATATGTTCAACACCACTCCATAATATTTGCAACTCCTCTCTATAATATTTGCAACAGCACTCTATATTTGCAATATCACTCTATAATATTTGCAACACCACTCTCTATTATAATTGCAACACCACTCTCTATATTTGCAACACCACTCTAATATTTGCAACACCATTCTCTATAAGATTTGTAACACCACTCTCTATTATATTTGCAACACCACTCTATAATATTTGCAAGACCACTCTAGAGTATTTGGAACACGACTCTCTATTATATTTGCAAGAGCACTCTATATTTGCAACACCACTGTATAATATTTGCAACACCTCTCTCTATAATATTTGCAACACCATTCTCAATAATATTTGCAACACTACTCTATAATATTTGCAACACCACTCTCTATTATATTTGCAACACCACTCTCTATATTTGCAACACCACTCTATAATATTTGCAACACCATTCTCTATAATATTTGCAACACCACTCTATAATATTTGCAACACCACTCTATAGTATTTGCAACTCCACTCTCTATTATATTTGCAATACCACTCTATTATAATATTTGCAACACCACTCTCTATAATATTTGCAGCACCACTCTAATATTTGCAACACCACTCTATAATATTTGCAACACCACTCTATAATATTTGCAACACCACTCTATATCTGCAACACCACACTATAATATTTGCAACACCACACTATAATATTTGCAACACCACACTATAATATTTGCAACACCACACTATAATATTTGCAACACTACTCTATATTTGCAACACCACACTATAATCTTTGCAACACCACTATATTTGCAACACCACTATATTTGCAACACCACACTATAATGTTTGCAACACCACACTATAATATTTGCAACACCACTCTACAGTATTTGCAACACCACTCCATAATATTTGCAACACCACTCTATAATATTTGCAACACCACTCCAATATATATGCAACACCACTCTATAATATTTACCACACCACTTTATAATATTTGCAACACAGCTCTATAATATTTGCAAGGCCACTCTATAGTATTTGGAACACCACTCTATTTGCAACACCACTGTATAATATTTGCAATACCACTCTCTATATTTGCAACACCATTCTCAATATTTGCAACACTACTCTATAATATTTGCAACACAACTCTCTATAATATTTGCAACACCACTCTATATTTGCAACACCACTCTATAGTATTTGCAACTCCACTCTCTATTATATTTGCAACAGCACTCTCTATAATATTTGCAACACCACTCTATAATATTTGCAACACCACTTTATAATATTTGCAACACCACTCTATAATATTTGCAACACCACTCTCTATAATATTCGCAACACCACTCTCTATAATATTTGCAACACCACTCTCTATAATATTCGCAACACCACTCTCTATAATATTTGCGACATCACTATTATAATATTTGCAACAGCACTCTCTATAATATTTGCAACACCACTCTATTATAATATTTGAAACAGCACTCTCTATAATATTTGCAACACCACTCTATAATATTTGCAACACCACCCTATAATTAACGATTTACAAAATATTAAGCATAAATATATCTGAGCGGTGTGACACAAATTTAGCAAGTGATCCTGGCAGTAGAATGACCCATAAAGGAGTTTGTAAAATGTCTTATCTTGAAGGGAAAGATGTAAGAGAGGAAAGATGAGAAGCAGGATGAGATGCAAGATAGGTAGAGAGGCGGAGCTTGATGAGACGTAGATAAGAGGGAGAAGCCTTGAGTTGTCAGCCAAGACTGACACAGACGTAGTTAATCTTGGGCGATGTTCACACCATCAGTGACCGACACTGAGGGAGAAATCAGTGTCGCACGAGTATATACACCGAGAAATATGTATTTCTCAGTGTTTATTGATGGTTAATTGGGATGGTTTGAAACCTGAGGAGAAAGCCTGGTTACAGACCGGGCCGAGGGGGCGCTGACCCCCGGAACTCTCTCCAGGTACACTCTAGGTATGCGAGGGTTCAATGAGGCTGCTTCGTAACCTGTTCACTACTAGTCAGGAATACTTTAATACGTAAAACAGTGCTTAAGGCAAACTCTCACTGTATGTATACACAGATAAATACACCTCACGATGTATGTATCACGTCGAATATACACAGAATATTCATATGAGGATTTAACATATTTTTTCTACTAGTGGACAGACGACAAACCAAATGTTATAAAGCTTCGTGTAGTCGATAGGCTTGAAATCTGATTACACAGGAATTATCCCCTCAATGAACGTCAACCCCCCCCAGACCCCCCATCACCCCCCATTCCCATCACACCTGTCATGTATGTCCCTCTCCTCCCCCACCCCAGATATATATATATATATATATATATATATATATATATATATATATATATATATATATATATATATATATAAATATATATATGAACACAGTCTAGTAATCACATTTCTCATCAGTAAAATAAATCTAGTCGTCATAATTCTTACACAATGTGGTTATCGTCTTCCACAATGTGGTTATCGTCTTACACAATGTGGTTATCGTCTTACACAATGTGGTTATCGTCTTCCACAATGTGGTTATCGTCTTACACAATGTGGTTATCGTCTTCCACAATGTGGTTATCGTCTTACACAATGTGGTTATCGTCTTCCACAATGTGGTTATCGTCTTACACAATGTGGTTATCGTCTTCCACAATGTGGTTATCGTCTTCCACAATGTGGTTATCGTCTTACACAATGTGGTTATCGTCTTCCACAATGTGGTTATCGTCTTCCACAATGTGGTTATCGTCTTACACAATGTGGTTATCGTCTTCCACAATGTGGTTATCGTCTTCCACAATGTGGTTATCGTCTTCCACAATGTGGTTATCGTCTTACACAATGTGGTTATCGTCTTACACAATGTGGTTATCGTCTTACACAATGTGGTTATCGTCTTCCACAATGTGGTTATCGTCTTACACAATGTGGTTATCGTCTTACACAATGTGGTTATCGTCTTCCACAATGTGGTTATCGTCTTACACAATGTGGTTATCGTCTTCCACAATATGGTTATCGTCTTACACAATGTGGTTATCGTCTTACACAATGTGGTTATCGTCTTCCACAATGTGGTTATCGTCTTCCACAATGTGGTTATCGTCTTCCACAATGTGGTTATCGTCTTACACAATGTGGTTATCGTCTTACACAATGTGGTTATCGTCTTACACAATGTGGTTATCGTCTTCCACAATGTGGTTATCGTCTTACACAATGTGGTTATCGTCTTACACAATGTGGTTATCGTCTTACACAATGTGGTTATCGTCTTACACAATGTGGTTATCGTCTTACACAATGTGGTTATCGTCTTCCACAATGTGGTTATCGTCTTACACAATGTGGTTATCGTCTTACACAATGTGGTTATCGTCTTACACAATGTGGTTATCGTCTTACACAATGTGGTTATCGTCTTACACAATGTGGTTATCGTCTTCCACAATGTGGTTATCGTCTTACACAATGTGGTTATCGTCTTACACAATGTGGTTATCGTCTTCCACAATGTGGTTATCGTCTTACACAATGTGGTTATCGTCTTCCACAATGTGGTTATCGTCTTACACAATGTGGTTATCGTCTTCCACAATGTGGTTATCGTCTTACACAATGTGGTTATCGTCTTCCACAATGTGGTTATCGTCTTACACAATGTGGTTATCGTCTTACACAATGTGGTTATCGTCTTACACAATGTGGTTATCGTCTTACACAATGTGGTTATCGTCTTCCACAATGTGGTTATCGTCTTCCACAATGTGGTTATCGTCTTCCACAATGTGGTTATCGTCTTCCACAATGTGGTTATCGTCTTACACAATGTGGTTATCGTCTTCCACAATGTGGTTATCGTCTTACACAATGTGGTTATCGTCTTACACAATGTGGTTATCGTCTTACACAATGTGGTTATCGTCTTACACAATGTGGTTATCGTCTTACACAATGTGGTTATCGTCTTACACAATGTGGTTATCGTCTTCCACAATGTGGTTATCGTCTTACACAATGTGGTTATCGTCTTCCACAATGTGGTTATCGTCTTCCACAATGTGGTTATCGTCTTACACAATGTGGTTATCGTCTTACACAATGTGGTTATCGTCTTACACAATGTGGTTATCGTCTTACACAATGTGGTTATCGTCTTCCACAATGTGGTTATCGTCTTACACAATGTGGTTATCGTCTTACACAATGTGGTTATCGTCTTACACAATGTGGTTATCGTCTTACACAATGTGGTTATCGTCTTCCACAATGTGGTTATCGTCTTCCACAATGTGGTTATCGTCTTCCACAATGTGGTTATCGTCTTCCACAATGTGGTTATCGTCTTCCACAATGTGGTTATCGTCTTACACAATGTGGTTATCGTCTTCCACAATGTG
The DNA here is from genome assembly GCF_038502225.1 of Cherax quadricarinatus. Classification (NCBI taxonomy): domain Eukaryota; kingdom Metazoa; phylum Arthropoda; class Malacostraca; order Decapoda; family Parastacidae; genus Cherax; species Cherax quadricarinatus. The sequence continues at coordinate 5,196,623 of NC_091334.1, read as the reverse complement.
GTTATCGTCTTACACAATGTGGTTATCGTCTTACACAATGTGGTTATCGTCTTCCACAATGTGGTTATCGTCTTACACAATGTGGTTATCGTCTTACACAATGTGGTTATCGTCTTCCACAATGTGGTTATCGTCTTCCACAATGTGGTTATCGTCTTCCACAATGTGGTTATCGTCTTCCACAATGTGGTTATCGTCTTCCACAATGTGGTTATCGTCTTACACAATGTGGTTATCGTCTTCCACAATGTGGTTATCGTCTTACACAATGTGGTTATCGTCTTACACAATGTGGTTATCGTCTTCCACAATGTGGTTATCGTCTTACACAATGTGGTTATCGTCTTACACAATGTGGTTATCGTCTTACACAATGTGGTTATCGTCTTACACAATGTGGTTATCGTCTTCCACAATGTGGTTATCGTCTTACACAATGTGGTTATCGTCTTCCACAATATGGTTATCGTCTTCCACAATGTGGTTATCGTCTTCCACAATATGGTTATCGTCTTACACAATGTGGTTATCGTCTTCCACAATGTGGTTATCGTCTTCCACAATGTGGTTATCGTCTTACACAATGTGGTTATCGTCTTCCACAATGTGGTTATCGTCTTCCACAATGTGGTTATCGTCTTACACAATGTGGTTATCGTCTTACACAATGTGGTTATCGTCTTACACAATGTGGTTATCGTCTTACACAATGTGGTTATCGTCTTACACAATGTGGTTATCGTCTTCCACAATGTGGTTATCGTCTTACACAATGTGGTTATCGTCTTACACAATGTGGTTATCGTCTTCCACAATGTGGTTATCGTCTTACACAATGTGGTTATCGTCTTCCACAATGTGGTTATCGTCTTACACAATGTGGTTATCGTCTTCCACAATGTGGTTATCGTCTTACACAATGTGGTTATCGTCTTCCACAATGTGGTTATCGTCTTACACAATGTGGTTATCGTCTTACACAATGTGGTTATCGTCTTACACAATGTGGTTATCGTCTTACACAATGTGGTTATCGTCTTCCACAATGTGGTTATCGTCTTCCACAATGTGGTTATCGTCTTCCACAATGTGGTTATCGTCTTCCACAATGTGGTTATCGTCTTACACAATGTGGTTATCGTCTTCCACAATGTGGTTATCGTCTTACACAATGTGGTTATCGTCTTACACAATGTGGTTATCGTCTTACACAATGTGGTTATCGTCTTACACAATGTGGTTATCGTCTTACACAATGTGGTTATCGTCTTACACAATGTGGTTATCGTCTTCCACAATGTGGTTATCGTCTTACACAATGTGGTTATCGTCTTCCACAATGTGGTTATCGTCTTCCACAATGTGGTTATCGTCTTACACAATGTGGTTAT
>NC_091334.1:5187732-5190232 GCF_038502225.1 Cherax quadricarinatus | reverse complement strand
TACTAGAGTTTCCTTGCTATCTTCATAGAGTTTCCTTGTATCTACTAGAGTTTTCCTTGCTATCTTCCAGAGTTTCCTTGCTATCTTCTAGAGTTTCCTTGCTATCTTCTAGAGTTTCCTTGCTATCTTCTAGAGTTTCCATTACTATCTAGAGGTTTCCTTGCTATCTTCTAGAGTTTCCTTGCTATCTTCTAGAGTTTCCTTGCTATCTATTAGAGTTTCCTTGCTATCTTCTAGAGTTTCCTTGCTATCTTCTAGAGTTTCCTTGCTATCTTCTAGAGTTTCCTTGCTATCTTCTAGAGTTTCCTTGCTATCTTCTAGACTATCCTTGGTGTCTTCTAGTTTCCTTGCTATCTTCTAGAGTTTTCTTGCTATCTTCTAGAGTTTTCTTGCTATCTTCTAGAGTTTTCTTGCTATCTTCTAGAGTTTCCTTGCTATCTTCTAGAGATTTCTTGCTATCTTCTAGAGTTTCCTTGCTATCTACTAGAGTTTCCTTGCTATCTTCTAGAGTTTCCTTGCTATCTTCTAGAGTTTCCTTGCTACCTTCTAGAGTTTCCTTGCTATCTACTAGAGTTTCCTTGCTATCTTCTAGAGTTTTCTTGCTATCTTCTAGAGTTTCCTTGCTATCTTCTAGAGTTTCCTTGCTATCTACTAGAGTTTCCTAGCTATCTTCTAGAGTTTCCTTGCTGTCTTCTAGAGTTTCCTTGCTATCTTCTAGGGTTTCCTTGCTATCTTCTAGAGTTTCCTTACTATCTTCTAGAGTTTCCTTGCTATCTTCTAGAGTTTCCTTTCTATTTACTAGAGTTTCTTTGCTATCTTCTAGAGTTTCCTTGCTATCTTCTAGAGTTTCCTTGCTTCCTACTAGAGTTTCCTTGCTATCTTCTAGAGTTCCCTTGCTATCTTCTAGAGTTTCCTTGCTATCTTCTAGAGTTTCCTTGTTATCTACTAGAGTTTCCTTGCTATCTTCTAGAGTTTCCTTGCTATCTACTAGAGTTTCCTTGCTATCTTCTAGAGTTTCCTTGTTATCTTCTAGAGTTTCCTTGCTATCTACTAGAGTTTCCTTGCGCTCTTCTAGAGTTTCCTTGCGCTCTTCTAGAATTTCCTTGCTATCTTCTAGAGTTTCCTTGCTATCTACTAGAGTTTCCTTGTTATCTTCTAGAGTTTCCTTGCTATCTACTAGAGTTTCCTTGCGCTTTTCTAGAGTTTCCTTGCTATCTTCTAGAATTTCCTTGCTATCTTCTAGAGTTTCCTTGCTATCTTCTAGAGTTTCCTTGCGCTCTTCTAGAATTTCCTTGCTATCTTCTAGAGTTTCCTTGCTATCTTCTAGAGTTTCCTTTCTATCTACTAGAGTTTCCTTGCGCTCTTCTAGAATTTCCTTGCTATCTTCTAGAGTTTCATTGCTGTCTTCTAGAGTTTCCTTGCAATCTTCTAGAGTTTCCTTGCAATCTTCTAGAGTTTCCTTGCTATCTTCTATAGTTTCATTGCTGTCTTCTAGAGTTTCCTTGCAATCTTCTAGAGTTTCCTTGCTATCTTCTAGAGTTTCCTTGCTATCTTCTAGAGTTTCCATGCAATCTTCTAGAGTTTCCTTGCTATCTTCTAGAGTTTCCTTGCAATCTTCAAGAGTTTCCTTGCTATCTTCTAGAGTTTCCTTGCAATCTTCTAGAGTTTCCTTGCAATCTTCTAGAGTTTCCTTGCTATCTTCTAGAGTTTCCTTGCTATCTTCTAGAGTTTCCTTGCAATCTTCTAGAGTTTCCTTGCAATCTTCTAGCGTTCCCTTGCAATCTTCTAGAGTTCCCTTGCAATCTTCTAGAGTTTCCTTGCAGTCTTCTAGAGTTTCCTTGCAATCTTCTAGAGTTTCCTTGCTATCTTCTAGAGTTTCCTTGCAATCTTCTAGAGTTTCCTTGCAATCTTCTAGAGTTTCCTTGCTATCTTCTAGAGTTTCCTTGCAATCTTCTAGAGTTTCCTTGCAATCTTCTAGCGTTCCCTTGCAATCTTCTAGAGTTTCCTTGCTATCTTCTAGAGTTTCCTTGCAATCTTCTAGAGTTTCCTTGCAATCTTCTAGAGTTTCCTTGCAATCTTCTAGAGTTCCCTTGCAATCTTCTAGAGTTTCCTTGCAATCTTCTAGAGTTCCCTTGCAATCTTCTAGAGTTTCCTTGCTATCTTCTAGAGTTCCCTTGCAATCTTCTAGAGTTCCCTTGCAATCTTCTAGAGTTTCCTTGCAATCTTCTAGAGTTTCCTTGCTATCTTCTAGAGTTCCCTTGCTATCTTCTAGAGTTCCCTTGCAATCTTCTAGAGTTTCCTTGCAATCTTCTAGAGTTCCCTTGCAATCTTCTAGAGTTCCCTTGCAATCTTCTAGAGTTTCCTTGCAATGTACTCAAATTACGCAAGATTTTATCCAAGTAATGCACAGGAGGTTAGCAATCAAACTCGACCCGGAAACTGCCTCGCCTCTCCTTAATTTACAATCATAGAATCACACTAAAATAAAAAAAAAATATAT